>NC_051155.1:204296612-204532134 GCF_013339745.2 Dermacentor silvarum
GGCATGGTAACTTATGCTTGTATGCGGTGGTATCGCGTTGTGCGTTGAAAGCGTTATCGACTTGGATTTTAAGTCGATGACTGCACCGTGTTGATTTAGAAAGTCCATGCCTAGGATGACATCCCTGGAGCAGTGCTGCAGGATTACGAAGCTCGCCGGGTAAGTGCGGTTGTTTACCGTGACTCGCGCTGTGCAGATTCCAGTCGGCGTTATTAGGTGGCCTCCCGCTGTCCGGATATCGGGTCCTTGCCAGGCTGTTTTCACCTTCTTCAACTTGGCGGCGAACGGGCCACTGAAGACGGAATAGTCGGCTCCAGTGTCGACGAGAGCGGTGACGTTATGGCCATCGATGAGCACGTCTAGATCGGTAGACCGGCGTCTGGCGTTGCGGTTAATTCGTGGCGTCGGATCACGGCTGCGTCGGCTTGCTCTGCTGCTGCTACGTCGCGTCGGAAGGTCTTCTTTCGGCGGCGAAGTGTTGTCAAGGCTGTTGCTAGGCGGCGTGCTGATATCTCGTCGTGATGAATCGCGAATCGTCGTCGTCGGCGGCGTCGGAGGATCTTCGGCATTGCGTCGTACAGCAACCGCACCTCCATCGGTTGCTGCTTTAGTTCCCGGATAGGGGCTCACGGACCGGCCCCGGGCTGGGCCAGTGTATGGTCGGCGCTGCGGCGACAGGTAACGTCCTGGTGACGGCGAGCGTGAGGGTCGTCGTGGTTGCCACTGGGCTCCGGCGAGGTAGTCGGCGATGTCACGTGGCCGCTCGCCAAGCTGTGGACGCGGCGCGTTGACGGCGAACCCTCGTAGGCCCATCTCGCGGTATGGGCATCGGCGGTAGACATGACCAGCTTCCCCGCAGTGATAGCAGAGCGGGCGGTGGTCGGGGGCGCGCCAAATGTCCGTCTTTCTCGGGTAGCTGCGCTGGGTGACGGGCGGGCGTGCTGGCTGCGGCGGCGGCGGTGGGCGACGGAACTGCGGCGTTACTTGGCCCTGGTGCGAGCGTGAAGGAGGGCCTTGACGACGGGCAACGGCGGCGTAAGTCAGCGCTTCCGGCTGGGGTTGCGGCGATTGCGGCTGCACATCAGGAACTCCAAGTGAGCGCTGAACTTCTTCTTTGACGACGGCGGCGATAGATGCCACTTGAGGCTGCGACCTGGGTAAGAGCTTCTGCAGCTCCTCGCGAACGACTGCTCTGATGGTCTCGCGCAGGTCGTCGGCGCCTAGAGCTTGAGCATCGGCGTAGTTGGTCAGGGCACGGCGGTTGTATTGCCTGGCGCGCATTTCAAGCGTCTTCTCGATCGTTGTGGCCTCGGAAAGAAATTCGGTGACAGTCTTGGGCGGGTTGCGCATCAATCCGGTGAATAGTTGCTCTTTGACACCCCGCATCAAGAACCGAACTTTCTTTTCTTCAGACATGTCGGGGTCGGCGTGGCGGAAGAGGCGAGACATCTCCTCCGTGAAGATCGCGATGTTCTCGTTCGGCAATTGCACCCTGGTTTCTAAGAGAACCTCTGCCCTCTCCTTTCGTACGACACTCGTGAAGGTCCTCACGAAGTTTTCACGAAAAAGGTCCCACGTAACCAGGGTGGTCTCTCTGTTCTCAAACCAGGTCCGAGCAGCGTCATCCAACGAAAAATAGACATGGCGTAGCTTGTCGTCGTCGCTCCATTTGTTGAACGTCGCGATCCGCTCGTATGTCTCCAGCCAGGTTTCAGGGTCTTCAGCCGATGATCCACGGAAGGTCGGGGGCTCCCGAGGTTGTTGCAGCAGGATGGGGGACGCTGGGGCTGCCATTGGGGTCGTTGACTTGGCCTTGATCGCTGTGGTCTTCTCGGGAAGAAGTCCGTACTCCGGCAGAAGTCCTTGCTGCCTACGGCTAGCTCGCTGGTCCTTGGTGACGTTGGCGTTGTCCTCCGGTTTCGGGCTTGGATCGCGGCTTTGCGGGGGCGTTCGCTGCATGAACGCACTAGCACCTCCACCAGATGTCACGTAGTAGTGATGCTGAAGAAACAGTCGTAAAACTGTGTACGACGAAACTGGTTGTTTATTGGGCGAACCTGTGCCCACAAAAGCAAGGTACACTCAAAGCACAACGATAGCGGCGAACACAGTCGGCGATCGTCGAAAATCTGATCAGCGGCGAAACGCGTCGGCTTTTATACCTGAGTCATCGAAGGTTCCAGATTAATCCCTGATTCCCGCGTGTCTTCCAGAAAGTTCTAGACAATTCGCGTCGCTCATACAATCAGATTACATGGGCGTCGGTGACCACAGACGACGGATAGAAGCATCGATAACGTCCGAGAAGCTTCCAATGCAGGCGCGTCCTGCGCCGAGCGATAACGTTTAACATTTGTCAGCCAATGTTGAAAGCGGCCACCAGTGAAAGATAAACATGTGTACGTGTCAATATATAGAGTAAACGCGACATCTTCCGTCGCGCGAAAGGCCGTGGAGGGACGAGAGGGAGGGGAGGCGACGTTTATCTGCGGCACCAAATGCGTATTTATATAAAACGTTGCGAGGCGAGAAGGTGAGTAAGATTTCCGATGCTGCCCGACGAGTGTCCCATTCTGATCTCGTCGAAAACCTCCGAGCCACCCTGGAGGCACCGGCAACAGTCACCAACGCCGCGCGCGTTCGATGCGAACGCGGGCAAAACGCCGACGGCGTCGACAACAGTTCTGCGCGTTGCTGGTGCTGCTGCATGTCCAAGTTTATACAGCTGATAAAACTACTATCCTTACCCCGCATAGCTCTCTACTAATTTTCTATCGCAATTGATGCTTCGCCTTTCGGGGGAAACTGCAACATTTTTTAAAAATTAGTAATAAACGGGTACCCCTGGATTAAGTGTGACGTCACTGATGACGTCACTTCTGGTCTTGGAGTTTCACAGGAACCTGTACGGATGCCATGGGTATCTAAAGTGTACGATTGTGTGCTTTAGGGTACAGAAACTAGACTTTCCTAATTGTTTATAATTATTCATGGCACCTAATTAGCCCTTTAGCATACCAGAGTCATTCAATGCTTTTCTGGTCACGAAACTCCGCCCGCAGTTTAATACAGGGATCGCGGCGGCCACTATAGGGTCGCCGTGTTCAGCGTGGGGGCATTCGCGTCAGCGCCCACCGCGCGCGTCTGAAAATGCTGTATCGGCAGCTGGTTCTTTATTCTATGGTACCGGTAGGAGGCAATTGTTTATCTTGCATCAAACCACTAATGTTGTACTATCACTCATATTTCGCCTGACATACAATATGGTTGTTGCATCCACGTGTGTAGAAGTTACTTTCGCTTATCTCTGAAAGATATCAAGACTACGATGGAGCCAGTCGTGCCAACACAGCAACATTGAATGTACGTGTTGTTCCAGCGCAGTTCCTTATCTCAGGCAGGGGAGCACGAGATTATTTATTTAAGCATAGTTTGTTCACTTGGGCTTGTGACACTGCGCAAGCCTAAAGAACTCGCAAATTTAAGCTTCGCAGCGAGACTTGAAGCAGCGCCGAACGCGCTAGCTTTGCAATCAGACCGTCTACGCCGCGGGAGTTTGCAGCTGCTGCATTACAAAACAGAAAAGCTATAGATTTCGCGCGTTTGCAGCTTATAAAAGCTAACTTCGCTCTGGTGCAGCCTATCACACAGAGCTTCGGCAACATCTCAAGGTGATCGGGGCGAAATGCGAAAACACCCATGTACTTAGATTTAGGTTCACGTTAAAGAACCCCAGGTGGTCCAAATTATTCCGGAGTCCCCCACTATGGCGTGCCTCAAAATGAGGTCGTGGTTCTCGCACGTAAAACTACAATTTTTTATGTTTCAAAGCGGGAACGACGAGGCTTTCACAACGTAACACGTCTGTGTGTCACGCGAATACACGCTAATCTCTAGGATCCAGCGTAGCTATAACTCCTAGTTTGCAGCTACCTTCTGTTCATTTCCAACGTGTAGCCGACAAGTTCATGTTACGCAGACATTGCAGGAGCGAAATTTAGCCTCACTTTAAATTACGCAGCTACGCAAGGGCACCCGTGCTGCTCCAATTTTCGAGTTGGTTGCGCTTTCACAAATGCCTCACCTTCTGTGACGGGTCCCACCACCACCTCCGCTCGAATTCATGCTTCATATTGACAGCATGTGTTGCTAGGATGGACTACGCTTGCGCGGCGTGATGCAACAAATTGCGTAATGAAGACTGTAAAAATGAACTTTTTGGTCACATATCCTGCGAGGCAGTTCAGTATGCACTCTTTGGAAGACAGCACTTAATTGATACGAAGCCGTGTTTCATGTCACTATAATCCAAACAAAACATTTACTAACTTGGGAAAACTGCCAGACCAGAACATGAAAGCAGACGAAGCAATAATGCAAGCTTTATTGAAGTACAATTTAAAGATACAAAAATCAACACGGTTGACATATTAATAAATGAAGAGAAGGAATGCATTTTTTTACAATTATGTATCACATAGAGAAAACAGCAGTGAAAAGAAAACTGCAGCTTGTTTGTAAGGCGGTATGGCTGAAGCTGTTGAGGAAGAAATTCAGCACATCACTTTCTTGCCTCCACCGGCTGAGCATGTCTTGCACGGGCAAGTAAGCCCGTGCAAGTTGGCTCTTCTCCCTCGTAAAGAAGTGCAGACGGCACCTGAGGAAGAAATGCACAACTTCTGCCGTGGTGCTTACATAATGGGAGCCACAACCTACAGCAGCTGCTGAAGTCAGGTTATCCAGCAGTACTCTCTCCACAATGTTCATGTACACGTCCGCACAAGCCACTCTATTAACTGTGAGTCCTTCAACATAGCTCTCCACAATCTTCAGGAGATTGACCAGTCGGCATGACGGCACCTGAAGGAAACCTCTTACTTGGAAAGTATTAAGTCGCTTACTTGCCGAGACGAGCCCTTCAGAATTTCCACACAGATAAGGCCGCTCATAGTCGGAATTTTTTGATCACATATCCTGCCAAGTAGTCCAGGATGCACTCTTTGGGAGACAGCACTTGGCTGGAAGCAGAAGGCACCCTGAATGCTGTCTGGTGGCTCCAATAAAACGTCATCGAAGGGGACTGCCAGGGCATCAACCTAAAACAAATTTCACATTGTCATGCTTCACTATTTTTTCGAGAGCACGAGAGCGTGTATACACTGGAGGCGTGCATGGTTAACACGTTAAAGGTCTGAGCGAATTGCTTGTTTATGACTGATACTTTGAAAGCAAAATACTGGAAAAACTAGAACACACGGAACGCCAAGTGTTTGCCACCTCCTTGTTCTCTTTTGTCCCAAAATGGTAAAAGAAGATGGTGTTCTATCTGACTATTAGAAGGCTTTTTTTTTTTCGAAGAGACCCTGAAGCTTCAGGAGAAGTTGTGTCCCATGACCATCAACAGAAGCACATTTGGGTGGTCGGACCAAGTTATTTACAGACATCGTACGGTAGATGAATAGGAAGTGTTGGATGGTAGGATGCCCTCTATCGCCAGCAACGTGTCTCACTATCCCAAAGAAGCGCTGCAAAATGAAACCAATTTATAGTAGACAGCTTAGCTTGAAATGTAAATACGTTTACCTCCAAGGGATCTTGTCCAAAGTTTCCTACGAGCACGTAGCTGAAACCAGAGCTCAGGACGCTCTCGACCAGTGCTATTGTGCTGCGCAGCGTTATTCTAAGCGCCGCACACGTTGGTTAGCTCAGTAAACACGCTCGCCTCTGCACAGGCAACGACTCGATGTACGTACCTCTGCCAATCGTCCAGCCAAGCTATATTCTCTTTCAGTGTCTGAAATTCAATATTTGCAGCATAAGCAAAAAGACTGCTATAAATCCAGCAATAATATCAGTTACTTACAGTGATGTGTTCGACCTCATTGTATTTTACATGCTTTGGCCTTCGAGAATTAAGGCTATCAAACAGCTTGCTCATGCGTCTTGTGAAGTCTGACGTTGCTGTTGAGTGATGTAGGTTCTTGCATGCCTCTTGCTTGCTCTAGAACTTCATGGCTGCAGCAGTGCTTTCACTAAACAACTGTAAAATGCACAGAATAATTTTTAGGCCACAATGCTTCTCTGGTTTCAGTGACAGAAACAAACAAAGGTTGTGGGAATGTGTTTTGTTTACGACATTAACATTAGCTGAGATGATTTCTTACCTGGACAGCAAGCCGCACACTCATTTTTTGAAATTCATTAAGGAAAATCTGCGCTTTAGTCAGCGTCGGCACTGCGCGAAGCCCAGCCTGCTCCCCTTCATTCTCTAGTAGGGTAGAATAGTGGTAATGAAAGACCTCTTGGCTTTGGGGCAGCTGTAACAAAAACAAAAAGAAATTTTATGAGAAAAAATAATTATTCTACAGCACAAGAAGTGCAGATGCGGAGCACTTTAATACTTACCATTAATTTCCCAACGTTGACTAAATTGTTCCCAATGCACTTGAATTCGTGTAGATAGCTCTATCACCACGTAAACAAATCTTGATGGATCACACGGGTGTTGAAAGGTGTTGTAGGTATTGTTTATGTCGCCGCTGATACCTGAAGCGAAAAATTCTTGCTAGCCTAAATTTTTCATTATACAACAAAAAATTGCAACTATAAGACTCATATATTTACCCAGTGACCTCAGAGCTGATTGATTTGATGTAGAATGGTCACATGTGAAGGCATTCACCACAACATCAGCATTAGAGAGGTGCACAATGCACTGAAGCAGCAATTTGGCCACTATTGAGCCAGGTGTAGCACCAGATGCACAGAAACTGCCCACTGTCTGGGACGAGTGGGCAGTTTCTGTGCATCTGGTGCTACACCGGGCTCAATAGTGGCCAAATTCTAAGCACACGGCTAGCCTAGTCAACAAATCTCTTGAAAACACTGCGGATAACGAGACAGGAGGTCACCACATCGTCTGGTTCCCGGCCCACGTTAAAGGCGTAGTTAATCAAGCGGGATGCAACCCCAACGAGCAGGCCCACTGCCTAGCGCGTGAATTCACGAACCGCGCCCGGGCTAGCGGTCCAGCTCTCTCACAGGATTGCTCCCCTAAAGACCCTCTTATCACCTTTAACGAGATCACATCCCACTACAGACTGAGCAGAAGGAAATTCCCTCCCCCTCACCCAAAATTAAACAGGGCTCAGTGTGTCACGTTCAGGCTCTTACAGACGAGATCGTACCTCACCCCCAGAGCGCTCAATCGGATAGATTCTAACTTCCCGCAATCGTGCTCCAAATGTGGGCACGACTTCTGCTCTTTCGATCATATGCTCTTGCTGTGCCCGTCCAACGCGGGCTCTGATCTTCACGACAAGTCCAAGTGGGACGCCCTACTGCAAAGCGCGGACTTTACGCATCAACGACAGGCCGTCCAGAGGGCCCGCGACGTCGCCGAGAGTCACCAGCTCCCGGTTCCGTCATGGGCGGAGCCACCAACTTGATGGGGGTGCCTTCGGCTCCCCCAATCTTTTTCCTCAGGACCTTTTAATAAAGTTCTTGTCAACTGTCAACTGTCTGGGACGAGCCACCAAGAAAGCGCCGGAACAAAAACACGAGCACATGGTCGCCATCCTTTTCACGGTCAGCTGGTCACGTGTGCTCAGAAAAATCCACCTTCCCCAAAAGGGACATGTCAGATTCTGTGACCTGAACACCCTTCCACGCACTCATTTCGTCAAACATGAGTACACCTGCAAAAAATGTTTTGTTTAGTTGCGCTGCTTATTCAAGAACAGAACAATTGTAAGTTGATTCCATATGGTGTCTAACCTCGGCATTACCTTTCAGGAACTCCTTGAAGTTTTTCTGGCAAGACAGCAACTAAGGTTGCATCGAAGCCAAAGTCGGCCTTGAGGCTTTTCAGGTAGCAATACAGATTGCGAGGGTTCGGAAGGGGAAGAAAGCCGTTTTCTTGTTTGAAAGTGTAAACATCTATTTACTTTACCTTAAGCAAGCAATCATACAGCCACTCCTGTTTGCACCTATCAGAGCATGCGTTTTGCATTCATAAGCATGGTGATAAATGTGCAAGTACAATGCAGTTCACGTCAAATGACCAGCTTGGCCACGAAATATATAGTGGATGTGGAACAACGTGCTCCATCGCTCATGCACACACAGAGCTTAAAAAATATAAGCATAAAATAAACAACAAAAAGAATTGCTGACTGCATCTGGCCTAAAAAATGCCACCATTGAAGTACTAATCAGTAGTATTTCACTCCCCATCATTGCAGATGTGCGTGCACAATGCAGATACACTGAGGCAACTAATGACATTAGGGACCAAATGCACCTGCCATGACAAGCTACATGCACCTACCACACGATATGCATAGAAACCAACAACCAAAGAATTGCATTCCAAGCAGTGCTAACGTCACACGGCATAACTAAAGGGTTTGCCTCTCCTATTGTCGAATACTACAAAGCATCCTAGACCATAGAAGAGTTACTGATTTCTTTTACGTTTATCAGAATGCTGGCATGGTGCAAATACAATGCAAAAACAAAATCCAATGCCTACATAAATGACAAGCAATTACCACAATTCACATAAACGTATGCGCGATGACGTGCAAATGATACCTAATTCCAACTTGCTTTAAATAAGCATGGACATTCTTTAGAGAGGTGAGACAGCAAAGTCTTGCAAAAAGAAGAATATTGCTTGAAAGAAATATGCCCATTCCGGTGTTGCAAGCTGCACTATGCAACGCGCAGTGACGGCTGCAAGTCCGAGATGCGCGAGAAGAAGTTATCATCATCATGAGTAATAAAATGAAAAGTTCTCCGCGCACTTCCGGAAAATGCTGGCTTACGATCGCCCAGCTTCGCTATTTCAAGCGCTGCGCGACCGGGTGCAATGTTTTTTTTTGTATTCTTTTGTTTTTGGGATCTCGTCTGATATGCTTTCCTGCGCTTCCAAGGACATCTGCTAGTATGCGCATGATTCATCAATTAATGCAGCATGCCTATTACCTAACTAACCACTAGTACAAAAACTCGCAGTTTCATCCGAAAGGCGAAGCATCAATGGCGATAGCAAATTTACTAGTAGAAATCTATACGGAGTAAGGATAGTAGTTTTATCGGCTGCATTAACTTGGACACATTCGCTTACTAACTGATATAACAAGCATGGTGTCAGCGTACACCAGCAAACATGTATAGATCGCGCTCGATGACCGCAGACAAGCACTGTCAAAACGCTGGGGTGAGCAAGCGCAGGTAGCAACAGCGACCTAAGGTTCGTGCGGTCTATCGCTTCAAAGGTAACTGAGCGGCGAAAGCACAGCGCTTACAAAGGTAAGGGCGGTGTGGAGATGGCTTTCAAGATACGTTGCGCGCGACAGCCCCCAGCCGCGAAAAGTGCAAGTATGCAGTTACTGGCAGAGTAGAAGCCGCGCCCCTCCCTCCCGCGCTACTTTCCCACTTTCGTCCTTTCGCATGGGAGATTGAGTCGCCAGTTCCCCTTGCGCCCGGTCGCATGCTATGCATTTGGTGTCGCAGCTGAACGTCGCCTCCCTTCCCTCCCTTCCATCCCCCCGCGGCCTTTCGCATGACAGAAGACGTCGCGTTCGCTCTCCGTGAAAGCGCGAGTCCATCGAGCACTTTCACTCGCACATAGAGCATATGTTGCGTGGCGACGATTTTATCGTCGTTGGACTTTATACGGAACCTCACGGCGACGACGACGACGACGGTGACGGCAGAAATGCGCTTGGAGTGTCCATATTTTTGCTATCGCAATAATATAAGACGAGTACATCCCTGCACACGATCCTTTAAGCGGAATAAATGGTTTACCCGCCATGGTGGCTCACTGGCTATGTCGTTGCGCTGCTGAGCACGAGGTCATGGCATCGAATCCCGGCCGTGGCGGTCGCATTTCGATGGAGGCGAGAATGCAAAAACGTCCGTGTGCTTGCGTTGTAGTGCACGTTACAGAACACCAAGTGGTCAAAATAATCCGGTGGCCTCCGTTACGGTGTGCCTCATAATCAGAACTGGTTTTGGCAAGTAAAACCCCAGAAAGAACAAGAAGAATTATTGGTTCGAATCATGTCGAATGGAATTTGTTCGAGAGCCCTCCTACTCCTCAATTGAGTAACTTTATTCCGCTTGTCCCTCACAACGTTCACATTTCAAGAAACTTAAGTTCTCGTAAATATATATATATATAGGTTGATAATTGACAAGCCTTTACACTTTCGTAAAGTAGTCTCAACCACTTCTTTTGTCGTTAAAGTGCATCAGTCTTATTTTCGTCGCGCATCCAATACACCAAATCAGCGAAGCTCAAGATGATATTGCCATTACACCAAAGGTAAGAGTGCGAGAATGGTAAGTGTTGAGACAGAATCGAATATGAATTGACTAGTTGCAGAAGCGAATCGAATCACATCGCGTACTTCACTAATAGCTTTCGAATAAGGAACAATCCACTTCACTAATAATATTAAGCAATGTTCACAACTTAGCGTTCAAAGCATTAGCAAATGTCTGCCTTTACACTGCCTGTTATGGAGTGTAATATGCCTGGCTCCCTGGGCGACACATGTAGCGTACCGTAAGACGTCACACTCTCTACGGCTGGCATTAATGTTCTGGCATTTTATGCATCAGTGTCATGTTTGGTTGTGTGCAATTCACAATGCAAGGTGTTCGAAAACTAAAAATGAGATGAGTACGCAGGACTGGCGCTTGCCCAATGTAGGAGAAATATGGCTTAGTATAGTAAATATGACTTAGTAAATATGACTGGCGCTTGCCCTACATTGGGCAAGCACCAGTCCTGTGTACTTGTCGCATCCTTGCTTCTTTCACTCTACTGTTTTTCCTTTTCAGTTATAAAGCAACTACACCAAAAAATGTTTTAGTAAGTCAAAATATTCGCATTTTCGAATAGAGGCTATTCGACTCGACAATAGAATAGAATATAAGAATATGGCTTTATTTATTCGAAACTAAAAGCTACGCACACCCCGTCGTGGAAATGGCCGATGGTAATGGAAGCCTAAAAGAAAAACAGAATGAGAACTAAAGGTAAAGTTGAAAACACTCGTTAAGGAGGTATAGTCGTAGCTCCCTAAGTCTCCCGTAATTTTACGAGGTCTTTCTTTTGGTTATTTTTTAGCATTAAGACGTAGAGCAAGGTTTCCTCGCTTACTCGTTCTCTCAGCGTCTCATCCGCCTCGGTCGCTTCGCTGCATGTGTTTCCATCAGCGTCAATGTTCTGTGCTTACATTTACTTTTATTGCAGCATCACGTTCTCGCCGCATGGTGTGCTGTTGAGCGCGTATGCACGCGCAGTGAAATAATTTCATTTAAGGGTTTTTTAAAAACACACAATATGCAGAAATTGTACTGCCTGAGGGCTGATGGGATCTCTTTATATCTAGTTTTCTGTCGACAGCATGTTCCTTGCTTTTTTTTATTATTAGTATCGTTAAGTTTCTCTACATCAGGGAAAAGTATTCGCCCGCGTCTGTTAATGGCCGGCATACCTTTAGAAAGGCGCCGTAAAGTACATCGCTGTGCATTAATTTACCTGCGCTAAGAAGAAACACTCTTTATGGTGGGAGGCTGGGCCAGAACATTCTCCAGTTCGTCACGTGCGTTGCTGGGCGTGCATTATTTAGAAGCCCGAGTGTTTCAAGTTATTCCTGCTCCTGGCGCGACTCATTCGCGGAAAAGCGGTGCCATTACTGAAGGAACTGTCGGAGCATGTCCGCTTAAAAAAAGCTATTTTCTTTGTTCCATTTAGTTTCATCGTATACTCTGACTTTCCTGGCCGCTGAAGTCAGTCTTGTGCTCAGAGTGCGACAAACATTTCTTGGTTAACGAACAAGGTTAGAGTTAGCGTAGAGAAAGCAAAAAGAACAGGAATTCTGTACTTTGTTGTGCTAGCAGCAGGTCCACAGCGGTAATATTTAATTGGATCCAGTTACATAAAGGCCCAAATACTAATTTTATTTGCTCGTATTTGTTTTATTTTATTGTTCAGATTCCGCGAATGCAATAATAATAATAATAATAATAATAATAATAATAACGATAGAGCTTCCGTTTGTCACCGGACTTTTTTCTGTCTTCATGAGCGAGTGAGTGCTGTTTGTGGAAAGAGGCGGGGGAAATGTGAGGTGGAAAATTCGGAGAGGAGCGCTGCATGCGAAATTCCCGCCAAATATAACGTCGGGCTTCGTGAATGCCTCGAAGAAGCAAAACTTACATTTAGCTATTCCAGCAACTTACTAGAGCAGGATATGTATTCTGCAGGGTTGTCTTTTCTCATTTTATTGTTTCCACCTCTCCATCTGCTTTGTGTAGCGCGGAGACATGAGTGAGCGACAGTTTCCCGTTGCGTATATCGTATACGCTATCAAAGAGATTGGGTTCCCTCTAAGCCCGTGCCATGTCTGGTTCTTCGCTTCCGATTCCTACTCTTTTCAATGGTTTCGTGATTCCATCGTGAAGTCGTACAATGTCTCATAAAATCCCACAAATAGCGAAATACGTTGGTCGATATTACAGCTGCAATCGGCAACCGAGAGCTTCTTGCCGTGAAAGACACTTCGCCGTCTCCGTATTCCTCGGAACCGACGGTCCAGGCTTTTTGCTTTTCTTCGGTCTCGTCGAGAGCTATCCCCCTTGCAGAAACGAGGCGGCTGAGGTCAATCAATGAACGTTCTCAAGTTGCACGCTGCTTTGCTGCTATCGTTCGGCGTTGGAGATTGAGGTACCCCTTTGCGCAGGTATCGTCCGAGCATTCGCTAGCATGCAATAGACGGGGCCGCCTAGGCATTGCCTCTGAGCCTCTTAGTGCCGTTGCTGAACTGCTGCTGTTGATGAACTTGTCGTTTGGTCAAGCTCCACTGGATCGGCTTTACCCTCCATATTTTGACTCCTGTCTGGAATAGTAAAGTCACTCGTGCAAGGAATAGACGTGTGAAGCATACGAAGGATTGTAGGTACGTAACGAAGCTGGTCACTGGTGCCTCCACGTGATACCAGAAAAAGAAATTCACAATTTAAAGGTGAAAAGCGCTGGGTAGTACGAGGTGGAGGAGAAAGTGCAAAGTGCATGGTTGCTTGCCTCTTTCTTTATTACAATATATATTTCTGTCGAACAGAAGGCTGTATTGAGAAAGTCCGCGTTTGTTTATTGTCTCCGTATGACAAAACTAATTGTTGGGCTAGTTGGTTTTCCATAACTGAACAAGTAACTTGGCGCAATAAAAAAAAAGGGGGGAGACGAAGACAAGTGCTTGGAAGCGCTCGTTTTGTCGCCGTTTCTTGTGTCTGTGTTATTTATTGCGCTAAGTTACTTGTTCAAATAATTCAGCATTTGTTAAGCTTTATGAGCTAAAAGAATAACCAACGAGCGACACATCGAGTTATTAACGCTACTTCCTCTCGGCAATTTGCACACATAAATTGAAGTACGCCGTGCAAAAACTGCGTGCACGCTGGTCAGAGTAGGCTCAACAGAAGAAATCGACACTAGACTACTTTCATTTCCCCTTACGATATTAAGGTGAAAGCCTTAGGTGTGTATGTTGGTGTCTAAGAAACTATGAAGAAATAAAAGCAAATAAACTTTCTTGCCGAGGCGGGATTCGAGCCCGCGTGCCCCCGATCCCGAACCGAGCGTCGTAACCACTAGGCTATACAGCCACGCCTGCAGAGCTGCACAGCAGGCATTTGATGATGATGATGCACCTCTGTTATGGCTCGCACCCACTTAGGGGGATAGGCCAAGAATCGGGCGGCAGTGGGAATGCTAAAGAAACTTCATATTTTAAAACAAGGAAACATATGCGAACCATTGCGTTCGAGCGTCGTCGTCTTCGTCCACAGCTAGCCCGTTCGCAAGCTCGTGCTCTGCTATGTGAAGAAGAGGTTTTGCGCGCTTTGCACGGGAGAGAGATAAAGAAAATGAGAGCGACAGAGAGAGACGCATTCACGGAGCGGGTCTGCTGGAACGCGTTGTCGTCACTGCAATGCGGTGGAACCCGGTGTCAGTGTTGCAAGCTGCGCTATGCAACGCGCAGTAACGGCCGTAAGTGCGAAACGCGCGAAAAGAAATTATCATCATCATGAGTATTAAGATGAAAAGTTATGCGATTGTTAAGCGTTTTTTTTTCATATAAATAGGCATTTGGCGCCGCAGCTAGACGTCGCCTGCCCTCCATCCCTACCTCCCCTCCACCCACGGCCTTTCACGCGACGGAGGAGGTCGCGTTTGCTCTCTGCCGTGCGTTCGCTCCCCGTAAAAGCGCGCGTCCCTCACGCGCTTTCGCTCGCACATACAGCATACGGCGCGCCGCGACGATTTCATCGCCGTTGGACGTCATACGGAACCTTACGGTGGCGGCGACGCCGATGGCAGAAATTCGCTTGTAGTGTCCATATAATGTCTATTGCAATAAAAGTGTGCCTAGTGCGTGCCCTATTGCACACATCACGTGCTCACAAAGGCGCGCTCGTGCCACTGCTCGCGCGTTCGTCGTCTTCGGCTACAGCTGGCTCCGATGCTGCAGATCATTCCAGCCATCCCATACTGCCCCTCGCGCTCATGCCACTGCTCGCGCGTTCGTCGCCGTATTCCTCCACAGCTGGCAGGCTTTCGCCTTCACGTTTTACAAACGTGTAACACTTGCTTACTTTTTATTTCTATGTTTTAGGGAAACATAACGATTAACTTCCCCTATGCTTTCTATGGCTTTAATGCCTGTTACTTGGCAAATTGGTATGGTTCTGACTTGCGAAATATATAGTCCCTTGGAACCCCTAATTCTTCTAGCTCGTGTGGTAATCATTGTATAAAATGCAAGCATTTCAGTCTATTCACGAATAATGAAAGTGCACAGAAGGTTTTAGGCTTAAACCGCTAACCACAGGTACATATTAAGGACAAACAGTTTCTAATCTTGTTCTACAATAATTAATAGAGTAATAAAATATTCAAACTGCTCAAATTGGTGTATGTATATTGAAGTTATGGATTTGAAATTCGGGCTTTGGAACAACACTGATCACCAATAGTTTCACCTTTCTTAGGATTACATCAATCGAAACGGGTTTGTGATAATGCCACGATTCTATTCCGATGCCATTCCACTCACTTTTTCATCGAGAGTGGCCGGTCGTTAGCGATGGCCGATAACAAAGGAATAGGATCGAGTGAATGGAGTCCTTACATTTTATCGACCCTGATATGCAGTACCGACCAGTTCAAGTTACTTTTCAGAAATTAAAGAAATTGTGGACGTAGAATAGACCATGATGATTTTTTATGCGTGAAATACCGCTGATACTCGATATTTAGAATTACTATTAAAATTTATTTTGCGATTTTGAAGGAATTGCCTGAGACTAGCAAGAAACTAGTGGAACTATGGTATGGAACCTGCTTTCATGTGAACGGTGTCGCTAGCGAGACATATTTGTGCTTTGCAGCTGCCCCATTGAGTAGCATCGGTAGTAAACGTATATTTGTTTTTTGCATTCATGCTTTGAAGTGACGTATTACAAATGTCGCACTTCCCTGGATACTACAGAGCGCGGGAAGAGATCCCCGTGTGGTAAGTTGGCAGTTTCCATGAGAGACAGTGATACATCAGGCAACCACAGATGCCACAACCTTTTCAATCATCCAGACACAGACGCACTTTCTGTTCTACGGCTTCTATCAGCTCTCATCGGTACTCTTGTAACACTTTTGTACCGTGTGAGTCATCTCCAGATTGCCCACACGATTTATATGACGCTATCTAACCTTCACCAATATGTGGTCGCCTTTGTGCGCCCTGCATGTGCGCATCTGTGTCCGCTCCGATAGTCTCACCGGGTCGAAAAAGCAGAAACGCCTTCGACGAGTATTTGCTTGTACCCCCACAAACACGGTGCTGTTCTCGCTTCATCTCCAAGGACGTTTGGATTGACGCTGTTATTCCTGTCTGCCTGGACAGGGTGCCCGGAAAGACTAGGTTATATATGAGTCCTTCTACCCAACCAGAGCCTAGTTGTCGTCACACGGTTCTGGCTGCCTAATTTGTCCTCGTCTCCCATGTGCGTTCGACGCGTAAATGTAGGACGTCTAAATCCTCAACGACGAAAACAAGCCTGTTTCACGCGTTGCTCGGACGCACCGCGAGTACAGAATAAATGTTCTCGCTTTTGTCGGACTCGGAGCAACGCTGCGACGCATGCTCTGGGAATGCGCCGGCAACAACGGTACTGAAACCGCCGCCGTTCGCGACGCGCCCATAAGGGCAGGCGTTAAAAATTGCCGCGTATCTGCGTGCTTCGCTGCAAATGTCGTCGAAAGACGATCTTCTGCCGACCGTACTACATGAATGCTGGTCTGATCCGCGGCCACCCGTGATGCTGTTCTCGTACCATTTCCGTCCTGGCATGATAAATGCAATGGAGGTTTGTTTGAACAGATTTCATTTTACCGCATTATTTCATCAAGTGGCCATTTATGTTTTGCCCTGCCTCAGACAGCGCTTTCCTTTATGTTGAATCGGCCGCATCTGGCTGGCATTGATAAAATTGAGGAGGCGCTGCGTGAGACATGGACGCCATCTGGCAATACATCGGGAAACATGAGCTTGTGCAGAGGGTTTCCTTCCTCCATGGCAGAGGGCGCTCGTCGGCGCGCAGTCGGGGAACGTCGTTCGTCGGCGCGCATAGCATGGCATTTTCAGCGCAGCTTAAGAAACTAGGTTCTTTAGAGTTACGTATCTATGTATTTTCTATTAAAGGAACACACCTCCTAATACTTACCTAGTGATGTTGCGCCTCAAATATGCGTAATATTTACTTTGTGATCGATAACGTTCACAAGTATGAACAGCCGTACCAGTTTAAGTAGTAAGGGCGGTAAGCAAGTGGTCCAACTTTGGCCGGGTGGCTGAATCGGGTGACAGACAGACAAACAGACAGACAGACCAAATTTTCAGCGTTTAAGTTCCCCAAGAAAGACTATCGTCTTTAATAGATTAAAGGAAGCCTCGAGCTCGCTCATTCCCGCCGTTCCCCGGCTGCTGGGGCCGCCGGGGACCTTCTCCGTCGGCGTCGCCGCCGGTGCGAGGCGGCCCTGAAAAGTTCGGTGCGGGAAGATCAGCTCTGGGCCGTCCGGCAAGCCGAAGATGCCGCCCGAGTCCAAGGACTTCGAGCCGACACCTGAGGCTACTAAAAGCAAACGTGCCGGCACTTTAAATAAAGTTTATTTCTTCTTCTCGGTTTTCTCGTGAAGACAGAAGGGCCACGCCACTCGTCACCTTGAGAAACATTCAAATACCAACAAAATTTTATGTTTTGTTAGACCAATTGGTCCCTAGCTGTTCTTTTCTTTCCGAAACTCACGGGCAATTTTTTTTTCTTGTCTCCCATCAAGTTACTCAATGTTTTTCTAGATAAGTGTTATCGTTCATTGCCGCTTTTTTGCTTCAACAGTTCCTTTCGTTCAAACGATGACATGCTGTGCCACCATAATCTAATGATTTTATTTAAATTATGCTATCTTTATACATGAACCGGGGGGATACTCCACCAATGTTATCACGAAGATTGGTTAGCCGTGCATGATAGATGACAGGAAAGAAATAAAAAAGAGCAAGAACGGAAGCCTGGCAATATACCCTACTTTTTTACTTCTTCGAAGCAATCAAACATTCAACTTTTTCTCTGGATCTAGCTGCTCTGCAATAAACATGAGTATTATGTGTAGATTGGCAAATATAAATTTTTCGAATGCGAATTGAACACTGTTAGCAAGTGTGCAATATCGAATTGGTTATCATAGTCATACGCAGATGCTTGTATTTACAGCTGGACTATTTATTTTGTTGTAAACTAGGTACCAGGCTTTTTACTGACTAATGAAGAAGAAGGCAGCTAAATGTTAGGGATAACTACGATCAGTGTTAAACAAAAGATCACTAATTGTCATTTGAACAGCTGCACAAATAGGCTGTCAACATATTTAAAGCCTGGTTACAAACAAGCGTTCTAAATATTGTATCTCTGCTGTATGACTGGCTTTCCAAAAATGTTCAATAAATGGTTGAGGAAAAAAATCAGCAATTGCGAAAAAAAAACCTGCTAGGAGGATTTGTGTGCCCCAAACGCATGTAAAATGATCTGTTGCAAGGAAAAACTCGCTCGTTGTAAAAGTGCTACATGATTAGACTGCCAAACACATTAAACGACAGACTACAATCAAAAGTCACGGGATATCCTGCAGGCTTCCGCCGTAAAACCGAAAACAATGCTTGCATGACCCATTTTCTTTCTGCATTCTTCGAAAACTTTTGCCGTTGTTTCACTTCTGATAATTTGAGATGCTTTGTTTAGCAAACGGAGAACAGGAACAAGACCTTAACAGTCGGTTGTTGAGATATACGATACCTGGTAAGTTTAAGTGTTCGAAAATATCGAAGCGTTCATTTTTATAATACGAAAGAAGTTGTTGCGTAAAATTCTATTCGAATACTCGCTCACCCCTCAGTGTTATGCCATTCCAATTCATTTTCCGTCATTTGTGGACACGCGCTTACACGGAATGGAAAGAAGCCCTTTTGCTTACCTAACAGAAGGGCGCGTACATTAACGATCTGCGATTTATCTGTCCTCGTGCGTATTGTAATTCACCATGGCGCTTGTCACTGACTGGCTTTAGGAAAGTTTTTCAAGCCACATTCGGACATGTCACTTTGGGCTTCGTTCTGGCGAATTCATCTTGTTTTATTCGTTCTTTTTCTTTTCATTGTCACTGGTATCATCTTGTTCCTGCTCTTTCCAATCTCATTACAAGGACAACAAAGGCTGTTTGGGTGCACACACATGGAAGCTCAACTTTACGCACCCAAATAACCTTTCAATGATTTCACTTCGTTGTCTGCCAGCAGAACTCGAAAAATGCGACAAACATTTCGAGTCTCGGTTCCACAAAGCGATGACATTTGAAGGTACGGCGCCTTTGCACCATGATTGATTATTTAATTGTTGTGTTGCGCGACCGGCTCGGAACGGGTGGATAACTTTGTCCTTTCAATGTACTCCATCGACTCTATTGAAATCTTATGCTCTCTACGCTATGCGAATGATTGTGCAAGGAAAGCATATGTTCGTTTGTGTCAGGCATACGCTGTGCCTTCACAGCTTTTGTTCAAAAACTCAATTTTCGACTTCCACTTCGACTTTATTTCTATCAAATGTACTGTGTGCAAATTTTTGATGAAAAATGCAAGGTAAAAGCTGCTATATAAGCAGCTTGCCTGGCTAGAATTCAGTGATCTCTTAACAGCAATAGACCACGCTCGTTAGTCAAACACATATGTACAAACATGTTTCAAAAGTAACACAGGCAACAAGGAAATATATCAGCTGGTCAAAACAAACCTTACAGAACATTTAGACACGGAGGATATTACACACAACAAATGATTGTTTTCTTGTATATTATGTATTAACTGATCAATTAGATGTTATTTGTTGATTATGTGTAGCAAAAAATGTATTTGCTGGTAGCCGTAGTTAATAAGTATCCTGGGAACATGAGAGTATTTACTGTGTTGCGTGTGGCTAATGAATGTTATTTTCCGTAAATTTGCGACGCTTTGCAAGTTTGGACCCCGTTTATGGAGTTCTTCCTTAACAGTTGCAACAAGTTGGTAGTCGTACAGAACGCTATAGCAAAGGAATAAACTAGCAGTATGAACATTGTACTCTAAACTTGAACAACTCGCAATGTCAATTCTCCAGTAAAACTAATTTCTTAGTGCTCTTTGCGCAGTACTACCCTATAAAATGACAGTCCGTAGCCGAAAATCGAAGATATAGTTATGTTTCAGTACTTTTTATTTGATTGCAATATACTATTGACAATTTTTTATAGAACACCTAAAGCCCTAATAAGTCGTCGCCACAATTCATCTGTTTTATAATCCCAGAGAATATGCACATAAAAAAGAACTGAATTTTGGTAGCCTCAGGACAAGTACGTATTACCGCATTGTGTGTAACTGTTGCAGGTTTCTAGAAGGTTTGCATAAAGTGGATTTAGATACAAATGAAACAGCCTTTTTGATAGCTTTGAAAGTTTAGTGAAGAGAAATTTTTCTACTACCTTCGAAAATGAAAATATGGGCCTCCGCCTTTACGATAACCAATGGCGTTTATTCACTTGAGTATATCGGAGCATCTAAGCATCACATACTTCCTCTTATTTGCAACATGGTGAAGCAATGTGCCTGCAAGGTATCTTGCGTATGTGCTATACGGACGGTTCAATTATGAACTATATAGTAATACATAAAACACCCCATATAACACCTCACCCTCGCAAGTGTACTCGCAGTGTATTTTCATTGGTTATTGGTTATGAAAACTTGTGGATTTACAACTACAGTAGCTGCAGTGATTGATGACTCCGAGCGCGTAAGTCAAGATATAGATCTCGTGTAACGAGAATATCAAGGTTCTGGTTTTGAATTACATAAGCTTTAGTAGTTATTTTAGTTCTAGTATTGCTTTTTAGTACTTGTCTCGTTTGGTAGAGAGGTGTGAACCCTTGCCTTTCATAGACCACAAGTTCATCGGAAGGAGTAACCTATTTGTCAATCCAATGAGGGTACCAATGTGCTTGTGCCTAGGTAACGGGATTACATTTTAGTCAGCCAAAAGAAGAGAAAGAAAACGTAAGACATATGGTACCATGCTCGAAATACTCAAGGTACAAAATCATTCAAGCAGGGAGTAGCTTCAGACATTATTTTGTAGATTAGTGATAATTCATGCAAGAAAGGAGTCAATATTTTTGTATTCTTCACCGCTTCAGTTTGTTTCTATTGTCTAGAGCTGCTTTACAGGCGTTGAGCTAGCACACAACACATAGAACACATTTCATTGTTACAACCATGTATTAAACGAAATATTATAGAACATCAACTGCCTAAGAGCCGGCTACCCTTTATAAAGATCCTGCTAAGAAGCTAATCAAACTCAAAAGAAAGAGAGAAAGATGTGCTGAAAAACCCCTGGTGTGTTTGGCGTGTTTGTGCGTGCCTGTGTATGCGTATATGTGTGTGTCTGTCTGTCCGTGCATCTGTGCTTGTGTTTGTGTGTGCATGTGTGCGCACGGATGTGTGTTTGTGCGCGTGCACAACCATTGTCTTCATCGCAACAAATACGGACCCGTAAGCCAAGTTGGCAAGCGTCTCGGAGATTCGGAAGTCAATCTTGTGAGTGACGCCGTTTAGCAAGAACAGAGCATCGATGGCTCGCCCGGTCGCTCCCACGGCAAAGAAGTGGATAATAAAATTGGGCTAATAAGCTAACTGTAGGCACGCAACGATCAAAAAGAAACATAGTAGCAAAGAACACGGTGTGCAAAGAGCATTGTTTAAACACATAAAACAAAACTTCTGGCCATATGGCGACTCCATAGGGTCGATGATTTACGTCGATGTAGAAACACCCCGTCACCCTCATCTGTGCGCCCTCTTTCTCCTGCTTGCGTGTGTCCGCCATCCGTGCTGTCTCCTCATGATCCATGATCGTTTGGATGAACATCATAACAGTGACGATGCCTCGGCGTCAGTTGAAGAAGAGACCCTGCCATTTCTTACGCTGCTCGAATAGCCTCGGTGACGTCTATGCCACGCAGTAGCGTTCTCAACGTTTAGAAAAGAGTGGGAGCAGGGAACTGGTCACTGAGCCCTCGTATGTGCTACCTCATGGCACCAAGACTGCCGAAGTCGAGACCATCGCTATGCAATGAGCGAGATGAAAAAAAAATGATCCGAGGAGCTAAATGTATTGTTAGGTACAACCACACCCCAAAAAAGGAACAAAGAAGCCAAAGAAACCACAGGGAACATTATACAATGAGAAAATTGGCGAAGTGAAAAAGAAAACTCGTACCATCTGGTAAGAAATAATTACGAAAATTATGCCTTTCGGAGTAGCGAGATCGTTAAGGGCGGAGTGTTTTGAGGCCTCGATTTGGTATGTGCCATTCGCACAGCCCTCTTCGTGCATGCTATTGAAGAAGCAGTGGCAGGTGCAAAAGGGTTGCAGCTGGATCAAACTGTATACGTTACGACACTTCTTTAATTTTAATAGAAACTCTCTAGGAATCTCCTTCCAGGGATTTCCCCTAGGAATCTCTTATTTTAGGAAACCTCTGCGGCAATAGAGAGTTTACATCGTGTTGATTTTGTGGCGCGCGCCGAGATCATATACGTTTCCTTGCACCGTAAAAGATCGGCTTTTTGCAAGATGATAAATACAAAGTGTTGGCCCCAACTTCAACTGTAAAGGTAGTGAAAAAATTCTAAACGAAGCTAAATTGAGACGTGTTCTTCGGCCTATTTTGTTCTAGTTCTCACGTTGGCAACAAAAGGACCAATGAAGTTCGCAATAGTGAACGTATGACTGCCATAAATTCTCAATTTCCCAAGAAATAATTTGTCCTGCACGTAAAAAGAGCTTTGCATAACGAATTACAGCAGGAAAACATGATCGTCGAGAGTGAAATTTTATAATTTTCACATTACTCAAACTTAGGGTAACGGTCAAAACAGATAGGTCAGCTGTAATAGACATTCTACACTTCCCGCATATGAAATTCGCGGCTCGTATTCAGAAATGTTTCTTACGCAAGAGGTTTCGCTCACTGGCTGGTGTTCGGCCGTTCGCCATACACGACAGCTATTCGGAGTGATCGTATCGACGTTGTGGTAGATGATAGCGAACTGCACTTACCTAAGAAATGTTTACTTTTAAATACAAGCTCAGTTGTAAACTCATACCCGCATGGCAGTTAGGCGTCGACATGCCTGAGAAGCATCGGAATAGAAAATATTAGGAATGCTCTGCAAACGAGCTTTACTGGTTACGCTTATGAAGATAAAACCAGAGTTATTGAAAGCGTCATTCTAACTAAGCGTGAAGTCTAACGAGAGCTCGGGTAACTATAGTTCACACGGTCGCCTTTCACTGAAACTAAAGTGCCTTTTCTAGGATCTTCAGGGCACGATGTAGCTGTTCAGTGGAAACGGAAAAAAGCCGAAATATTGAGGTATATTTGTTTGCAATGAGTGCATTGCCTCAGAAAGTCCGCATAAACTCTCGGAACGCAACTCTTGCTATTAGGCATATTACTTTTATCAATTTTTCTGTCCAAGCTGCTAACTTTAAATTATTTCCGCAAAGTTCAAATATTTGCCCAATGGAGGCGTTAGTTGTGTTATTGCGGAAGTTGAGAACTGTTGTCGCACATGAACAGAACTAAAATCAACAAAGAGGCAACTAAAGAGAGATCAACCAAGAAGCAACCTCCACAGCATTTATTAAAACATATTATTCTGACTCATGCCTAAGCACGGGGATTGGACTTTGCAAATTTACGTCTACTAGGCATGTTCGAGTTTCTTGCAGATTTAAAATGAAGGAAATATCGGAAGTTCAATGTGAGCGTCCGTGTATACAGCCAAGAATATTGGCGCCCTTTGAAACAACAGAACGCTCACTTTGTAAAGAATTTCTATATAACGAATTTCTATATAAAGAATTTCTATATGTTCGAAACTGGCATTTTCCCAGACCACCTAAAAATAGCGAGAGTATGCCCTGTCTTCAATGGTGGTGATAAAAGGCAATTCACAAACTACAGGCCAATATCCGTTCTTCCTGTTTTATCTAAGGTATTTGAGAGTGCAATAAACGTACGCTTGTACAACTTCTTGGACAAGTATAAGGTGATCAGTGAGGCTCAGTATGGTTTTCAAAAAAATAAATCTTGTGAAGCAGCTCTGCTTAATATTAAACATGAACTAATCACAAACATCGAACATAGACTATACTCACTCGGTTTGTTCATAGACTTTAGGAAGGCATTTGATTCGGTATGTCATGAAGTACTAACGGCTAAACTTAGCAAATATGGAGTACGTGGTGTGGTTCTTGAGTTAATGAAAGATTATCTAACAAACCGCCATCAATATGTTTGCGTAAACAACAGTGCATCCACTTACTTAAACATAACAAGGCGAGTACCACAAGGGTCAATTCTTGGCCCTCTATTGTTCATAATTTATATAAACGACCTGTGTGATATTCCATGTTCTCCCAAGTTAATAATGTATGCAGATGACACTAACATATTCTTCAGCGGCACATCCATTCTAGAGCTTGAACACCAGGTTAATAACTATTTACAAAAGTTGTCCGCTTATCTTAGTCTGAATAAACTGCAACTAAATGTTAGTAAAACGAAATACATTGTATTTGCCCCACCTAATAAGCCGCGTAACTATAGTCCGACTGTTTTATTTGAGGGCAAAGAGATAGAGCAAGTCACCAGCCAGAAGTTTCTAGGTGTATGGTTTTCTGAAGGCTTGACATGGAACACACATATAGGAAAACTAACGGTAGAACTCAGTAAAGCCATTGGATGTTTATATAAGCTCAGCCCAGTCTTACCAAAGTGGTTACAAATAGAATTATATTATGCCCTTTTCTACTCTAAAATGACATACGGTATCTTGGTATGGGGTACTACTACTCAAACAAACTATCAAAAATTACTAGTTCTTCAAAAAAGAGTTTTGCGAGCATTCGAGCAGTACCATGGTATTATCAGGGACTTGAAAACTAAACCACTCTTTGAAAAATACGCAATACTAACGGTAACAAAACTGTATCACTTCCAACTTCTGCAATGGGTTAAACAAAACAAGCCACAGTGTCTTCAGAACCCGCCTGACAATACTCATTATACCATGCGTCATGCAACGCCGGAAAATCCCAGCATTAAGGACAAATTATGGCAAGCAACATGTTCAGTATCAAATACCCACAATGTTAAATCATTTACACGGTCTCATAGATTTCAATCCCATACCTTCGAACACTATTATCAAGTCCATCCTAATGAACCATAATATTGAGTATGCTTATTAAAGTGTCTGTGCTTGATTTGTTACATCCTCTTTATCAATTTGAGTTATGTGTTGTAGTTTCTTTTCTTATGCTTTATTTGACATTGTGTATTGATGAAGTTTCTTTTGAGATGAAGCTTTTGTGAAGAAGTTCTTTTCTAATGTTTTCTCTGAAATTGTGTAACAAGATCATGCTAAATTTTGTTGTGATATTGTTTTATTTCTGAAGACATCTGCGTCACATTGAGATGCTCAGCGGCCTGCGTGCCAAACTGTATTTAGGAGCAGAGGCCCCATGTCAGGCTATATAGCCTTTAGCCTCTGCTACCGATCCTGTAAGAATTCAGGACAAATAAACTCGAATTGAATAACAAAAGGTGAAAGCTTGCACTAGGCCACGCAAAGCTCAAGACACAGCGAAGCTGGCCGATTGATTGTGTCTCTTGGTTGTAGCTAGGTTGAACTTGGCTATGCCGAGGTTTAAACTTGGTTGTATGTAGGCCTACATTTGTGTACGTCATCTGTGCTGGTACTGGAAAGGCTGTGGTAGTATTGGAAATGTGCGCTGCGCCATCAAGCCACCGCTGCGCTATCGCCACCACCACAGCTCGTATGACGTCATGCTCCCCCGCACCGTCGCACTACCACTGCGCACCTTTCCAGTAATACCGGAGCCTTTCCACTACTAGCACAGATGACGTACACGAGTATAGGCCTAGCTACAACCAAGTTTAAACCTCGACATAGCCAAGTTCAATCTAGCTATAACCAAGAGACGTAATCAATCGGCCAGCTTCGCTGGGTCTTGAGCACGGTGCAAGATATATACCCTTTAGGTGGGGGACACTGCTCGGCTTCTGGTGCTTGGTGGGAAATCCGAAATAATTGTGTGACACGCAAAAGTAGGTCACTGTGAGGAGGGCACAGCGTTGGGGAGAGGGCATCACCTTGATGAAGCAGATACGGCAACGCGACGCCGCTTGCAGATGCTGTTCTCTGGCTGCTTGTGGTATCAGAGCGTTCTTTGTCCTCGCAAGCTCTCGCTTTCGTTTTAACTGAAGTTGTGTCTTCCCGCCGATATGTGTACGCTGCCGTCACCGCAGCGCGATCGACCATCACTGGTCTACCGCGTCTGTACAGTCTCCACACCTAAAGAGTATACGTATATCTTACACTGTGGCTTTGAGATTTGCGTGACCCGCCGCGGTGGCTCAGTCAGCTAATGGTGGTAGAAACTTTTATTGCCATTGATGGTGGCGGCGAAGCCTCCTACATGGCTCTTGGGTGCTCCCTTACTGTGAGGAGGCATCCTCACAAAGCGAAGGAGAGCCCTTGGAGCGTAATCCTTCTCATAGCACTGGATATGATCCGGCACTGGTCTTGAGGGGAAGTGCAGGTCAAAAGAGTCTCCCAGTAAGACTCCGCCACGGTCTGTGATGGGGGATGAGAGAAGGTGGGGCATGTGAGGTAGGAAGTCTCCTTGTTTACCGCTAAGTTTGCATGAGGAAGGGAATTGGTCTGGGTATCGTGCATGTAGCAGTATGGGGTATGGGGCAGTCCGAGTTGGTAGTCGTCGCCATTGTGTGGCCTGCGCCATGGTGAGGGATGGGGCTGGGGGTGTGTATTCCCTTCGTTCGTCCCGGTAGTACGAAAGGATATCACTGAAAGAAAGCAGGTGCTCCCTGGCCCGTAGAGGGGGCTCGACTACTCCTGCCCGGAATGTGAGACCTCGGGCTAGAGAATGAGTCTCCTCATTGCCAGGGAGGCCGGCATGTACTGGCGTCCAGATGAGAGTTATGGGGCGCCGGGGCTGCCAGAAGCGTATAGTAAGCGAGCAGCGATGCGGGATATGTAGCCGTTGGCATAGTTCATAGTGGCAGATTTGGAGTCAGTGATAATTTTGGTGGCAGATGTAGAGATGAGAGCAAGCGCAATGGCTGCCATTTCTGCCTCTATGGTGGAAGTGGTGATGATTGAGCTGGAGGTTAGAAGCTTTGCATGATTGTCGGCTACCGCCAGGGCCATACGGGAGCCTGACGTATATTAATTCCACTGCGTACAAGTAGACCACCTCATGGTTCTCGCTGTACAGTTTGTGGAGGGCCCGAGCCCTTGCTATTCTGCGGTTCCCAACTCGCCCAGGGTGCATGTTCTTGCGTATGGGGGGTATGTTGAGGTTAGAACAGAGGATAGAAGATAGGGGTACCCCCTAGGTAAGGTGTGTAATTGCGGTTAGACTTAATTGGGATAATAGAACGCGTCCAGCGTCTGAGATATTTGTTCCGTAAAGGTGGCTTCTGTGAGTTCATCAAAGGTGTTGTGGGCACCGAGTTTGAGGGGTCGGTCGTTGGATGTGCTGGGGGGAAGGCGTAGAGCCATTTTGGTGCAACTCCGTAGGAGCGCGTTTACCCGGTCTCTCTCCATCTGTCGGAGGGGTAGGTATGGAAGGGCATATGTGGTGCGGCTTATGATGTCAGCCTGGGTAAGGCGACGTGCGTTTCGCTCACGTAGGACAGCCCGGCGGTTCGCTATGCGGCGAATAAGTCGGGTGTTGTGTTGAGCGTGTGTTTGGAGAGTCTTAATGGCTTCTCCGTGCGCGCTGTGGGAGTGTAGAACTAGTCCTAGCACGCGGATTTTGGACACTAGTGGGATAGGATGGGTACTTAGCGTAAGGGAGATGGGAGAAATCAGTGAATTGTGCTGGTTGGGGCGGTAGAGAAAGAGCTCTGATTTAGAAGGGGAGCCGGTCAGGCCGCGCTCCTGTACATCCGTGTCGATGGTGTTTAGTTGGAATTGCAGATGTTGTTATATTTCGGCGTCACTGCCGCGGTTTCCCCAGACAGTGATGTCATCGGCGTAAAGACTGAATTGGATGTCAGAGATTTGAGCTAGTTGTAGGGGTAAGTGAAGAAGTGCCATGTTGAACAGAATAGGGGGCTCCCTGGGGCGTACCTCGTGCTTCTAGTGTTATGGTCACCGAAGGTAAGTGTGACTGTGCGGGGGCTGAGGAAGTCTCGGATGTAGTTGTACATCCTGGCGCCCGCTGCCAGGGTTGTAAGGTTCTGTAGGATAGCTGAGTGTGTAACGTTACCGAATGCCTTCGTGAGATCCACACATAGGATAGCTTTGGTGTCGTAGGTTTGGGATCTAGAATGTGATGTTTTAGCTGTAGGAAGACGTCCTGTGTGGAATGCCCAGGACGAAATCCAAACATACAGGTAGGCATGAGATCGTTGCCTTCTAGCTACCGGCAAAGCCTGGTCTGGAATACATGCTCCATGAGTTTGCCGACAGAACAGGTGAGGGAGATCAGTTTGAGGTTAGAGGTGAGCAGAGGTTTCCCAGGTTTGGGTAATAACACGACTTTGGCCTCTTTCCACTGTGGTGGGAGGGTGCCATTTTGCCAGCACCCACTAAAGTATTCGGTAAGGACGGCAGTGGATTGGGCGTCGAGATTCCGGAATGCCTTGTTATGTACTCCGTCTGGGCCGGGGGCTGAAGACGTGTTAAGTCTCTGGAGTTAAGCCTGAACTACTGCTTGTGTAGTGGGTTGGTCAAGGAGGTCGTTAGGGGTGCCTGCATAGTCAGAGTGTGTTACAGGAGGGTATGTGGGGAAGTACCGATTTCGAAGTTCTTGGAGGAATTCCAGTGGAGGTGTATCGGAAGTATGTATGAGTTTGGTGAGGTTCTGTGTTTGGGTGGTCTTAAATTGAGTGGAGTCTACCAAGTGCCTAAAGAGGTTCCAGGTCTGAGGTAGACTCATATTGTCATCTAGCTTGTTGCATAATGATTCCAAGTTTTGTCGTGAATGAGTCGCCGCGTGCGTCTCTACCTCTTTGTTGAGACAGGCGAGGCGGCGTATAAGTGTTTGTTTTCAGCGCTGCCTTTGCCAGCGTCGTTCGAAGCCTGCTTTAGCGTCCCATAAATGCAGGAGGCGGGAGTCAACTGTGTCGCTTGGGCAGTCCTCTCGCAGGGGACGAGTTACGGATCGGACATCACTTTCTAATTGGTTGGACCAATCGGTGATGTCCCTGATGGGGACGACAGTGCGGGCTGCATCAGTCAGCTAAGGCGCTGCGCTGCTGAGCACGAGATTGCGGGATCTAATCCCGGCCGCGGCCGCCGCATTTCAATGGAGGCGAAATGTAAAAACGCCCGTGTGCTTGCGTTGTAGTGCACGTTAAAGAAATCCCAGGGGGTCGAAATTAATCCGGAGCCCTCCACTACGGCGTGCCTCATAATCAGAACTGGCACGTAAAACGCCAGAAAGAAGAAGAAAAAACAATAGCTTTGCGCGGCCTAGTGCAAGCTTTCGCCTTTTTTTGTGTGTGTGTGTGTGTGTGTCCTGGCTCAGCGCGCCGCGGAGAGAAGAGAGGCGGCGGAAGTGAGGGAGCTGGCGAGGAGTAGACCACGTGCGTATGCACCGCGCCGCCCTCCTGGGTGTCGCCGCCCTCCTGGTTGCCATGGCTGCGGCGCGGCAGTTTCTTGATACGAAACACGAACCACACATTACGGCTAGCGTAAACAGCTTCGCCGTTAATAAAATTTTACCCAGGAACACATTTTATTCAATACAGAAATGAAAAAAAAAACTAATTCCGAGAGACAACCGCATTCATCGGGTGACGAGAATGCTTAACAAAATCAAAGTATTGCACGCTTCTAATCTCCTAAAAAAGAATAATAAATGGATAAACAAAGTGAAGCGCACAGGCGGTGAAAAAGAGAATTAGGAAAAGTTAAAAATATAGAAAACGCAGCCGATGTATTCGTCTAACTATAAGTAGAATATCGAGACAAAGTATGTTGTGATCTTTTTTTTTTTTTTTTCTTCAGCCCCTTTCGCGTCGGGCTGCACATGTCTTTGTTTTACTTCTCCCCGCATTCAATGTTACTCTTCCGTATCTAAATATTCCTACACACAATGGGTGCACTGCAACGTTGCAGTATACAATTTGCTCATGAATGCATAGTCGATTTAATACTTGTTTTGAAAGGCTAGATTATAGAAAGTATATGAGAAAACAAGAACGTACAAAGCAAAAGCCATCGAAGCTCTCACGGTTCGGCAGAGCTTTCTTCCTAGAGATGATTCAGTGCATCGAAGAGTTGCTTACGCACACGAGTTGCTTTTGAAGCAACGAGGCTGCCTCTTGGATGAAGCTTCTGTGCGTCGCAGCCGCTGCCAAGTCGGCATATTACAGAGGACGAAGATTTACTATTGCGAGAGGAGAATGCGAAGGTGCCACGTGTGCCCGAAAGAGATTGTAACGATAAGGATAAAAGGGTGAACATGCACTCTATGAATTTTGTTATGTAGTATTTAAAAATGGCACTATTGAAATGGACACCAGAGTGTGTTCAGCAGGACCTTTCAAAATACGTTTACAAGTAAAAAAAGGATGAGTCACTTCTTTCAATTTTTTCGCTTTCGATTGAAAACGAAAGCGATGTGAATACGTGTTAGCGATGCTCCGAAATAGGTGCAAAAATGGAGAAAATAAGACTAATTTGAGGCAAAATATAAATAAAAAGTATCACGCAGAAACTCCACTCGAATTGTCGAAGTATGCGTAAGCACTGGGCCACTTGCTTAGCTCCACGCCGCCTGGAGTCATTATCAGTCGTATCAAACTCGATGCAAGCAGTATAAACACCTATCAAAACTTATCGGTTGTTAGCAAGCTTATCGCAATTGATCCGATTCTTATCAAGTCTGATATGTTCTTGTAAACCTTATCGGGCATGATCCAGCCCTTATCAACTCATATCGGTTCTTATTAACCTTACTGAAGTTGACCCGACCCTGAATTATCAATACTTATCGGTCCTTATCAACCTTGTCAGATTTGCTCCGACCACTATAAGCCCTTATCGCTCTTTCGCACCTTATCTATCCGCGTCAAGCAATTATCAACAGTGAAGAGACCCATATAACGCCTCATCACTCCTTATCATCCTTATGACCTCATTGAATAGTTATCTGTGTTGCATGACACGAAGCGCATGAGCCCTCAGACACCGGTGGCATTTCGGTCCATGAAAGAACGCCCCAACGGAAGGGGCATCACGTCACTACTGAAACGCATAGGAGAGGTGGCGTGTTTGGCATTAAATTTTCGCAAAATGTGAATTTTCCTAATGTCTACAATGCTTCACTTCTGGGCTACATATGGTCCTAGAGGTGATTTTAATCCATCAACACGAAATCTTTCAAGAAAACCTCCATGTAAACTGTTCACCTTTGAAATTTGTTTTGTACTGCCGGTAAAAAACATTCTTATGGTTCAGATATACTCACCGTCTGCAAGCGTGGCTGTTTATCCCAGTGAAATACACCAGTTACATAGTGTAATTCTGCTGTACAATCCTTCTTGGTTCGGTTTTCTACTGAGCATATCTACACAGCGTCCAGAAAACAACAGTATAAATATTTGATATCAATGATTTTCCCACGTCCCCTTTTGCCAGAGCATGACGTACTTCAGCGAGTCCGAAAATGCCGTTATCCCCATGTAGAAACACATTTTTCTTTAAATTACACAATGAAACTTTCCCTGGAAAAACATGCTTGCACAGAAAAGGCGTTTTTGTATCCACTGCGAATTGTGGCCTTTGCGATGTGCCCGGGACTATAGAGCATATTACGTTCTAGGTTGTAAAGCTGCAATATTATTTTGGCATGTGCTTCAAATAACTATTAAGAAAGACTTCATTTTGGATCAGCATACTGTCCCATACTTGATTGCACCCCACGCAGAAGATATGTTTTTCTTAACTGGACTACATAGCTTATAGAAGACACGCATGTTGGGCCGAAACGCTGAACCCGTTGTTTCGTCGAAATTTCAATATGCTCAAATGATTGATTACTTGAAGGGCATGTACGACTTAACCGAGTTTCAACCGGATTGGTACGACCAATTGATAAATTGCTTGTCGTTGCCACTTTTTTAAGTTCAAAGCTACTTGTATATTTTTTGTGTGGTGTATGGTGCGATCAACGTCATTTATAGGTCCTTTCTGCACGGTCACCCATGTCGAACGCACGCACGCGCAGCTGTCTAAATGTGACAATTTACGCATGTGGTCGCATTTTGTGCTCAATTCTCGCCTAATCCCCCCCCCCCCCCTTCCCCCGCCAGAAGATTGCATGCCGACCTTGTTATTACAAACGTTAATTCGGCATTCATCAGTACCAAACATTTCAGCCACAGCGTTTCAGGTGCATGCAAATTTACCTTGCAATCAGAGTCGTTAGCTTAAAGGATGTGAAAGAAGCCTGAATAGCCTTTTCTATAGGTCTTTAAGTTATGGTCGCTTACAATACTAATCAGATATGATAACGAAATCGTTAGGCTAACCAGTGCAAGCTTGGATGCTTTTCAAGATCGGAAATCTCGGAAGCGACATCAAATTTTGGCTCCATTGGCAATATCCTGTTGTTGATAATTGGTACATGCACGTTTACACGGATTTTTTTTTAGCCAAGTAGATTGCTCACGTCGTTTGCATTTTCAGAAAACGTTGAAAATAATAGCGATCATTTGGAGGCAAATTTGCACAACGCAGGTTAGTTATGGGCTTATATTATATATTTAGCTTACAAATTTTCCCCGCTCACCTGCGAGGACCAAACACGGCAGGAATTTGATGTCAAGTAAAAATGCGGGCCATGATATAGCGTATGTGTACGGAAAGTTAGAAGTGTGCAGATGAATGTGAATTGAAAATAATTGCTAAATACGCGTTATCTCCCTATCGTCGTGCGTTAAAGGAGGCGTTTACCTGGTTTTTCCATTCTCCTCGGTAAAATATATGTGAGGAACGTTCATTATATTTCCTTTAAATAGGGAGTATGTTTTCGGTAACCTGCGATAGTTGTTTAATCTGCATAGGTTAATTCTAGCCTTTGTGTAAAATGACTTATTCAAGCATTTTGAAGTTTCATAAGGCCGTTATCCGCCAGGTTTCCCAAAGTTCTAAAAGAAATGTGCATAAATGACAGCCAATCCACACTCAGTCGACTTGGAGACGAAGTTTAGTTCAATCTATGGAGAAAATTTGACGTTCCTATCTGAATTATGGGCTCTCAAAATAATAATAAAGCCTTCTCCTCCCTCATATTTTTCGTGCAAATCGTGCGAGGTGTGCCTTACTAGAAACGGTTCCAGGCGCAAAATAAGACACGGGCTATGAATTGACTTATACAAGCACGCACATGCGACTGATTGTATTTTCCTGCACTTCACTGGACACAAGAGATTCAAGACATGCGCATAACAGGAAAAGAATGTGGCATTTTTCGCTCTAAAGGCGAAGGATTGATAGCCATAACGAACGTTTCGCATTACGTCGGTGTCGGAACAAGTCGCATTAGTCATATTATTTTAAAGTAAGGGACAACGTATGGTTGACTTGCAGGCAAAGTTGGAAATGTTGTGCGGTAAATACGGTCTTTGCTATAAATTACGCATGCAAACGCTCCGGAGAACAATAGGTGTATCTTACGAGTGACGCCGAACATAGCACTCTGCCCGGGAGAAGTATAAGTGTCACCTAAATTCACGAATATTGGGAGTATTTTATCGAAAATCAGCATAAGAAGGTAAACGTTTGTGATTTAATTACAGCCTTCGTGAAAAATTTCATAAACAGGGGCTCAAAAGCATAACACGGACGTTATTCGCTACGTTCCCCAGCATTCTCAGATAACTCACGTCGCATCGAGTTCATATTGTTACGCGAAGGACGGTAACCAACGCATAAATGCCACGTGTCATCGTTCTCTTTAACGACCCTGACCGGCGACGCCCAAGGGCTCAACGAGGGCTCAACAATGTCTTTGGCGAGCATCCTGTTTACTTCCTGCTGAATAACTTGCCGCTCTATTGTGGACACACGATACGGTCTGCGGTGAATGGAAACAGCATCACCAGCATTTATCCGATGCTTATACAAGGGACGTCTGACCCAGTGGTTAATTGTCAGTGTCAAATATATCGCGGCAGGAAAGCAAGAGGCGATATAGGGCGGCTGCTTGGGTAGGTGTGAGGTCCGGAGCGACCATGGGACATAATGTGCTGTCGAGGTTCATGGCATCCTGCGGGTAATCTGGAGAAACTGGAGCCGCGTCGGTTGCAAAAGCAGTGACGTGGTCGTCTGTCACAGACCGGAGCGTGGTCACCGCTATGCACTCAGGTAACACTTATAATAATAATAATGAGAATAATAATGATAATAATAATGATAATGATAATGATAATATAATAATGATGATAATATAATAATAATAATGATGATGATGATATAATAATAATAATAATAATAATAATATAATAATAATAATAATAATAATAATAATATCCTTTATTTCATGAAAATATTACAAATTCAATAACCGGTCAGCCCAAGCCATGAAGGCTTGTTGGGCTGTACCCGGCAGTCAGTGACAAGTACTAGGAAATAAAGCAAGTTAGCAAGCTATAAACTGAAGCAAGCTGCAAAACAAAAAGCAAACTACAACACAAAAAGGAGGTTACAACACAAAGTCGGCAACAACACTTGCTTCGTCAAGCCAAAATTGATAACGGGGAGGCCCATCCGATTAGCGGCAAGGGTTACGATGGAATGTGGCACAGAGATGTCGCGTGCCAGGAGGACATCAAGAATATAGGTGCTACGACATAGTCACCATCAGGCACGGTTGCCGTTGGGGCGAATTCGGCGAAGCTTAAGGCTTTTGGAGGTAAGCGAACAAACGCTGTAGTTCAGAGGGTAGAGCACTGCACGGGCTCGGGCTTACTCGAAAGCCCGTGCCCGGCCCGGCCCGTGGACCGGGCCGGGTCGGGTAGAGCAGTTTCTTCACGGGCTCGGGCCGGGCTCGGGCACGGCATGTGGTTTTTTACCCGGGGCCCGGGCCGGGCCCGGGCGGGCCCTTGGGAATTTTGACGCGGGCCCGGGCCGGGCTCGGACTTTCTGGCGGTGTGCATGTAACGTGCAGCGAGGTATCCTCGCTCGTCTCGACTCTGAAAAACCTGTTGCCCCGGCGCAGCTGGAAGCTAGCAGACCTACTCCTGCGTACTTCCCTTTTCTTCTTCCGTCGTATTTTGCGCTGTTTGAACAGAATGTAAAAAAATGTCACAGTTTCGCCCTAAGGGCGAAGCAATGAATGCGATAGCAACACAGCAATGTCATACGAAGTAAGGTGAGCGGCTTTGGTAGCAATATGAATTGTAGTAAACATGAGCTGATTAAGTAAGCAGGTGTGTTGCGGCGTAAGTAGACCGACATGAAGAGAGACTCGATGACCACGAGAAGGCGCGTGTGAAACGGTGGTGTTGATGAGAAGCGCTTCCCGTGGGCAGCGCGTGCGAAGGGACACACCTGTAGCGCTGCACTGCCGATCCGGGCAGCATTGCATGTGTAGCGTGCGTTGGAAAATGTGGCCCGACTATTACTAACTGAATGAACAAGCGTGGTGCTAGCGCGCACAAACAAAGATGAATAGATCACACTGAATGACTGCAGACAACGACCGTCAAAACTCTGGCAGCAAGCGGATACGCCGCAGCGGCGAAGGTACGTGCGGTCTATCGCTTCAACGGAAACTGAGCGGCGAATGCACGGCGCAGAAAGGTCAGAGCCGTGTGGAGATAAGAGACGGTGCGAGCGAGCGACGAGCGCGGTTGTTGGCATAGTGGAAGTGCGCCCCCCCCCCCCCCCCCCCCGCTCCCTCCGGCGCTGGCTTCCCGCTTCCTTGCTTGCGCGTGGGAGATTGAGTGCGTTCGCACTCCGTGATAGCGCGCGTCCCCGCACGCTTCCACTCGGGCATACGGCACGCGGCGAAGATTTTATCTATAGGGAACCTCACGGCGACGGCGACGGCGGCGACGCTGACGGCAAAAATCCGGTTGAAGTGTCCATATAATTGCTATCGCAATAAAATCCAGAAAGACCGAAGTCACCTCAAACCAAAGGATGCCATTGTATTCCTTACCTAAATCAATGTAATTAATGCTTTCAGCGCGGTGCAAGCGCGTTCGCGACTTGCTGATTCTTCAAACGCGAATTGGTAAAACGATGACTGGTAAAATGGGATAATTCACCATGCGGCTGAAATATGGCACTGCGTCCATCAATGATTGCACGCATGTTCTAAACCGGCCGCCTAGCAGCTGCGCATTACGCTACACCGTAGAGGAATGAGAAGCTTTCTTTCTCCAGTTGCTCCATCCATGCACTGCGCTCAGGACCGGTCGTCGCTGCGCTTCGGCTATTGTGTACTAGAATATGCTTGAGTGGGACGAGCGGCTGGGGTGGCGCATGCTTTGCAGTGAGGCGCCCGACGTGGAAAACTGCTGACCGGCGCTGCGACAGAAGTAAATTCGGCCGCATCAAGCTCGGGCCGTTGGAAACTGCTGGCGATACTGCTCGGCAGGGTCATTCGTACTACTTCGCGCGCTGGTATTTGCGTTCAGACCGCTCAAATGGTGTTAATATTTGCATATTACATGTATTTATGCCTTACCCTATTGCAAAACCCAGTATCCAGTGCCCAGTGTCATGCCTGATTATGGGCCCAGTGTCGCGCGCAGGATGCTGGGACGCTGGCATGGCGCGGCATACTGGGAGGCGCTAGGCTTGGCGTACAGCTGCTAAATGCAGCTGTAGAGCGATAAATACGCAGTACCTGGCTACCTTATATATTTTTTCGAATACAGAAAGAAACTGAGAGCGTTGTAATGCAATAAAAAAGGAAAAAAAAGTAACACCAAAAAAATCCCGCGAGGATTCAAACCTCCGACCTACAAATCCCAATCCCAGTATCTTACCACTAGGCCACGCCGATTCGTGATTACCGACTCATATTTTGCCATGTCGACGCGGAGACGCCGTTGCAGCTTTGCGCAGAAGTCTTGCACGGACATGGTATAGATGCGATGTCGCCTTCAACAAAAACGTAGACCTCTATCAGGACGAAAAGTTGCTGTCCGTATTGCATAGTATGCCTGGAAGTGCTGCAACACAGATTTGCTTTTGCGATTGGTATATTAACTACGAAAAAAGCCTTAAATGAACCGCCGACCCGGGATATTATACGGGCTCATACTGCCGATTTTGACGGCCGTTTCTAATTCTTCGCGCAAATGTAATGCAACATTCGCATAGCTCGATAATGGTTTTCAATCGACAGGTATGTTTAGTCACATATTTCCTTCAGAGAAGCGGTCGGTTAATGCGGCTGGCAGCCTTCGGTGACAGCACATATAGGTATGTTTATAACGCGTCGTATCGGATCGTCGTCAATTGCTTGTTGTGCTGGCAATATAGGCGCGAAAGAATGGTCTGTATAAAACCACCGATGGGAAAACTGAACTAGAGTGATTTATCCTTGTTAGACATGTTGGTTCCTCAGCCCAGACGATAGTGTAGACGGACTCGGCGGGTACGATAGGCCTAATCTTCGTTGGAAGCGAGCGATCTCGGTGTGGGTACCTGGCGAATGCGAAAATGTTTGTATTGTAACTATTATTTTAGTACACCAGGGAAAGTGGAAGCGCACGAATCGCTGCAGTTTTTTGTCGGTGCGATAATATCAATTAGCGGCAGGCTTCCTGACGTCCGTTCGAACGCGTCTGAACGGCTGCTGGGTTTCGTGTCGACCGTACAACACTGAGACAACTCGCTGTCATCGATTGCGTACTAACTAGTAGAAAACGAGGCGTTATCTGCGTTTGTGTAATTTCGTTCACGAATACAGCTGGCTATCCGCAAAGTCAAAAGGGAAATCTACAAGGCGAAAGTGATCTGAAGTGTCGCATATGCAAGGGCCAGCTCACGCACCTTTATTCCTAGCTGCAACACCGCCGACACGAAACAGACATTTATGATCCCAAATTATAGCGCTATTTAGGACAGGAGTCGGTTTGTTGGACGGGAGAAGCCCATGAAATTGTATCAAGCATTTAATATTCAGAAGCGCCTATACTTAGGCAGTGCGGCACAAACGAAACCAGCGCCGTTTCCAGTATACGAGCGAGCGAACTCCAACGGCAACCAGCGCGTGTACAGCGCACACCAGTGCGCCCCAGCGTCATAGTAGTGAAACCAGCGTCTCGTCCAGTGTGACCCAGCTCTTATCCAGCGATCTCGCCAGTGTCGCAGTGACTCCCAGCGTGCGCCAGCGTCCCCAGTGCCATCCAGTGTCAAAAAACGCTCTGGTTTCACACTGGAAGGTACTGGAAGACGCTGCTTTTTGCAATAGGGTAAGAATACATTCCTTTCATTCTCTTCTTTATTTATTTTTTTTAATGCCGCTCGGTGATCTTTTTCGGTCTCGGGCTCGGGCCTAAGGCAAAGGGGTGGCGGGCCGGGCCGGGCGGGTAACGTAGATTATTTTCGGGCCCGGGCCGGGCCCGGGTCTCGCCATAAAACTTTTGGTCGGGCTCGGACGGGCAGCCCAAAGTTAGAACGGGCCCGGGCTGAGCCCGGGCTGAAAAAATGGGCCCGTGCAGTGCTCTAGCAGAGGGTGTTTGTTGTTTGAGGTGAATGTCTGAAACAAGAGGAAGCTCGTAGGCACAGCGTACCGGCGGAACAGTCGATGAGGGCAAAAGGCGTCTTCAGAAAGTCGAGCCCGAAGATTAGGTCATTAGGGCAACTGGACAGCACGGGGAACATAACTGGAACTTGGCGGCCAGCAATTCCTATGCGAGCAGCGCACATACCACTGACGGCAACAGTGGCGCCATCGACGACGCGTACGGCTTCAGTGGTGGCAGGTGTGAGAACTTTTTTGAGGCGACGACATAGGTTAGCGCTCATTATGGACACTTGGGCTCCAGTATCAAGCAATGCCGTCAATGGTGCACCATCTACGTCTACTTCAATTAAGTTCGTGTTCGTGAGAAGCGTCAATGGAGGATTTGGACAGGACGAACGTGTAGCAGCACTACTTCCAACAGCTGCATGGCCTAATTTTTCGTCCGGTGCTTGGCGAGGAGAAGTGGCGTGGTTGGGGTGACGGGGAGCGACGGCGTTGAGGCGACGACGATCGCACGGAGGAGCGGCTGTCAGGGGCATCAGAAGTAGGGTGCAGACAGCGAGGTGAATAACGGCGAGCGTCGGCGTATGGGCAAGGAGCTTGGAATGAGCTGTAGTATGGCGACATCCAGGGGGTGCGGTACATGACCAACTCAGTGGCAGCGGAAGCATATCGGTTTGTCGTCGGGGTTTTGCCAATGAGCAAGATTGCGCGGTCTGGGAGCGAAATACTGGTCATTGCGGGTTGTGGCCATGGGAATGGGTCCCGAATCAAGGTGGCAGACAGAGCAAGCGGTAGGGATGCCAAGGTTTGCAATTTCTTGTCGCACAACTGCTTGAATAACGGAAATGAATGGAGGTGATTGATCAAAGGTAGCGTCAAGAGGTCATGGGTAAAGTGGGGCCGGATTCACCGCTTCAAGCTCTCGGCGAACGATACGCATAACGTTCTCTTGAAACGGTCGTGTGGTGGTAAGATCGGAGCAAGAGGACATGGCAGGTGTGTTTAGGAGCCGGGAAAACTGGGATGACGGGGCGGATTTTGGCTACCTTGAAGCGGCGGCATTTTTTTACTATGGATTCGACAGTAGAAACGTCGTTATAGACGAGCAAATTGAAGGTGTCGTCCACGATTCCTTTTAGTATATGGCACATCTTATCAACACGTGCTCGTCGACTTTCCGGCAAAGCGCGAGCACTTCCTGCATGTAGGAGACATAGGTTTCGGTCGAGGACTGTACACGGGTGGCAAGCTCTTTTCGCCCAGCCTGTTGTCGACCTGATGGGTTGCCAAATAGGAAGCGAAGCCTCTCTTTGAAAATGTCCCAGCTGGAGAGCTCGGCCTCATGAGTGTGAAACCAGACACGCGGTGTGCCGTCCAGATAAAAGATCAGATTGGCAAGCATGATGGTAGGGTCCCAGTGGCGGCTTTGGCTAACACGCTCATACACGCTGAGCCAGTCGTCTACGTCAACGCCATTTTTGGTGGAGAATTTCCCAGGATCACGGAGACTGGGAACCATAATGTACGTTGTAGTTGGCGCCGCAGGTGTAGGTGACGACGGGGTGTTTCCATCGGAAGCCATGGCCGCTTCGGAGCTCCGTGGCGAGGACGGGGAACACTCCATCTCCACCACAATTTTACGCGAAGGACGAGTCAATTAAACCAGAAATTATTTACAGATTATATTTACAGCAGCTGCAGCGGTTGCAGCGCTGACCGGTTGGATTCACAGCGCGAGCCCAGTTCGTTCTTCCCCTCTTTGCTCGAGTGTTGGCGCCCGCGCGCCTCGTTCAACCGACCAAGTACAACACACGTGTAGGCAATTAAGCAAGAATTGGCGGTATCGTACGTGGAATGCGAGGAGAAACTTTATCGCTTATTGAGGAGATTTGTGAAAAATTGCTATGTCCTCGTTCTAGTACTTTCATGAAATATATATACGAGGTTCGTGGTATGGTTCCCCGATGTTTTCGATTAATTGAGCAAGGTACCTTGTTTACATTTCCTTAAATCTAGCGGCAAGTTATGGATGATATGCAAGCGAAGTTCTAAGTGTGTGGGTGTATTGTGGGTTTATTGTGGGTTTTGCAGCAAATTACGTACACATGCACTCTGGGCCTTATATATGGGCTTCATGAACGGCGCAGGGTTTCGCAGAATTCCATGAGGGAAGTGTAATTGCCACCATCAAAATTAAGTGAAAATGGGAGACACAATGTGGTCAATTTTCTCGCGAAGCAAAATGTCTGAGGAATTATTATTGTCCTTGTAAAAAATTTATTAGTGGATGCTCAAAAACACTTTAGGCAGGCAAGGTTTGAAACGGGCGAGTTATATATGGTCAACGTTTTAAAGTATGCGGCTTTATTACAGGCAGCTCAAACTCATATTGCAACTGCTACAAATAAAAAAGATAACCTTGATAATGATGGGGTTGTACTTTTGCGAGGTCGCACAAGGACGGTGGTGTTATCGCCCTGGGGCTTTAAACGGAACATAACGGCGACGAGGACGCCGATGGCAAGAATGCGCCTGGAGTGTCCATATAATTGCGTTCGCAATTAAAAAAAAAGGGGGGGGGGGGCGTTAATCCAGCAGTAAGACTATCGGCTCTGAGCGTATGGTCGTAGGTTCGAAACTAACCCCCGCCAACGCTTTTCCTTTCGAATTTATTCTGTTCTTTTTATACAATTTATTTATAGCGATTTGTCTTACGGGACAGACGGACAGTTGTGCGTTGGTTAGGTATAGAAATGCATACGTATTTAAAACCAGCCTATAGAATAATCAGCGGATAATCCGGAGACACCAGCGTTGAAGTAATATTCGCCGGGCTAAGATGATAATCCGAGTTCGTCAGAGCAACCGAATAAACATATAGTTTAAGCATAATATCCAGTAGTCTCTGCTTATTACATGCTATCAATAAAAAAAATGCACATTGTGGCTTCCACTAGGCATAGCCTCAAGGCATAGACGAGATGGGGAAAAGAGGAAGGAGGCGTTGGCCGCACTTGTTTCCTTTGCATCTATAGTTGAGATGCTGCCAGATACGTTATTTCTACCTGAACTATCACCAGGAAACAGGCTCCGAATTAAACCTAAGTGGAAAACGGCGATTTTCGACTGGTTATAAGTGTTCTTATTGAATTGCCCAGTCGTTGGTGCGGGTGCAGTAATAATACTGCCTTCTAAGATAACTACACATCTAGATATCGAAGTGCAACCATGCACTATAAAACGCCACCAAATCACACGAACAAATTTTCGGAATGACACTTTTTTCCACTTCCACAGCCGATCCCGCCCACAGCACGCTAACGAAATTGGCGCAGTTTTTTATACGCACCAAAGCGGTGAATGCTAACAACACTTAATAAAAACTTGAAGAAACATAAAGAACGAAAAAAATAGAAAAAAAACAACAAAAAGGGATGTTTTCATTTTGCTTCACAGCGACTGGTTCCTCTTGTCGCAATTTGTACAGACAGTTGTGAAATGATCTGGCTTGATTGTGAGGCTGAAAAGATTTAACTTCGTCTGGTTCCTATTGCCTATACAGCATTAACATTGGCGTTTTGTTTACAGCTTTTTTCGGCGCAAAAAAGGTCGTCTGCCCTTCCTCTACTGGCAAGAGGGGGGCACGCGGAGCTTGTTATACCCTCAAAATTGGGTGTCCCGTTCCCTGGCGTTGGTTTTCGCTGCCCTTCGTTGACGCTGGGCTTTCATAAGATGGGCTTTTAACGTGGGATCCGCTGCCTGCCGCCGTAACCGAGCCTGCGATTGGGCTGCCCTGAACGCAGGATCCGCACGGCGAGCGGGAGCCTTCTCCCGGCGACATTGACGGAGTTTCTCATCGAAAGCGGCCTGTTCCGCCGCCGACCGAACAACGCGTAAGCGTTCCCATTCGTTTCCCGAGCGTGCACTGAAAAGGAAAACCAACGCAACGCGCACGAGGCTCTTTTCCTTCCCTTACCCTTCACCCGGCGCGCGCCCGCTCCTGATTGGGTGCTCAGGTCACGTGTTACAGGCGCGCGCCTCACGTGTTTCACCAGCAGCATATTCTTAGCCTTTCCCTTCACTTGCGCGAGACGGGTTTTGGCGGTCACACCTAGAACATCTGACGGCACCGTCACTTGTGAGGCAGTACAAGCGTCGCTTGAAAAAGACGCCACAAATATTTCTTCTGTACGCCCTCTACCTTTAGCAAGCAACGCGTCTTTCACGAACAATTATTGACTTGTTGCCATTCTTCTTCTTTCTGGAGTTTTACGTGCCAAAACCAGTTCTGGCAGTTTGGTTATGAGGCACGCCGTAGTGGAGGGCTCCGGATTGATTTTGACCACCTGGGGTTCTTTAACGTGCACTGCAACGCAAGCACACGGGCGTTTTTGCATTTCGCCTCCATCGAAATGCGGCCGCCGCGGCCGGGATTCGGTCCCGCGATCTCGTGCTCAGCAGCGCAACGCCTTAGCTAACTGAGCCACCGCGGCGGGTTGACTTGTTGCCAACGCGCACCGGTTGCACTGTCTGGGCCCGACGAGCCCATGCAATACTGTGATATCCAACAAAGCGAAAAGCACTAGAGAGGGTCAGTTCGGCAACAGGCACCGCGAAACACTTCAAGACGGGAACCAGATTACGCAACCTTACGTTTCACTTGTATTTTTGTTCACCGTTGTCAAAATTTAGGAGTTTTTTTTCGTTCGTTGTCCTTTTACTAGACAAGTCTTCCAACGATAGCCCCATTAGAGACTTTTCATGGTGCTCCAAACAAATTTTATTAGACCAGGCGTCTTACGACTGAAGTAAAATATTAAGAGCTCATTTAGGCGACGTTTGTGTGATTGAAGTTGGCTAAATTACGCTATTCTTTCTGGACGTTTTTTTTTTCTTTTGAGACCGTAAGCTTAACCTTGCGCAGCGCTAGAAACAGTGAAGCTGGGCGATCGTAGCCCAGCATTTTCCGGAAGTGCGCGCGAACTTTTCATCTTATTAGGTTGAGTGGGTACGACAGAAGTACCGTTGGCATGGCTCTCAACCACTATCTTTTCACTTCGCAGGCGCTACTCGTTTCCTGGCTTGCTTGCTTATCAACCATAATGAACGGCAACATTGCCTCCGATGTTCAGCGTTTTCAGCTGGTGCAACGCGACTGCACCTTGGATGCTGCGCCCTTCTTCGTCATGAATGGATCTGCGCAAGTCACCCCTGGCTCCCCCGTACGCTCGTCGGTGACATCGCCTGTTGTCAACTGTATAAGAAGCCCGCCCGTCCCGTCCGCCTTCAGTGGGCACGAGAGCAGTACTGTTGGCATGGCTCTCAATCAGTATCTTTTCACTTCGCAGGTTTGTGCTTCCTTTCCTTTGTACGCTAAGAAAAGCGATTACCCATGTTTGCTTCTGCTCCCGTGCCCAAGGGTGTTCTGTGAAACAGTTTGTGAGAGTTTTTCTATGGTGTTTCTTTTGTTGTGCTCCGGGGACGTTGAATCAAACCCTGACCCTAACACCCGCTCTGGATCTCTGTTTGAAAATTGAGTCCTTACCAGGGGACCCCTCTGAGCAGGTGAACCTAATCTTTAAGCTCATAAAAGACGTGTATACGCGTTCTTTACAAACGTAAAAGTTCCAGACGGAGATTACTGCTGATGTTAAGGCCATAAGAAGTGGACAAAAATCGCTTGCATCAAAAGTTTCTGGTATTGTGAAACGACTAGACGCACTAGAGGAAAAGTCGCAAAACGTTGATAATGTCACCTTGGAAGTTTCTAGCATGACAAAAACAATTGGAGAAGTTAGCGCTCGGAATAACCTTTTTGAGTCCCATTTAAACGAATTGTAAGATCGGTCGCGCCGCGACAATCTAATTTTCCATGGTCTCCCTCATAATATTGAAACTTGGCAAGAAACAGAATCAAATATAACCACAGTAATCAGTAGTATTACCGACACATTTCCTGCAGACGAAATCCAACGTGCGCACCGCCTTGGTTCGTTTATGCCTAATAAATCCCGTCCTGTTATTGTGAAGTTTGCAAGCTTCAAAACCAAAGAAAAACTACTGTCTCTGCGCAGCCAATTAAAGCATAAAAACATAAGTATAAGTGAGGATTTCTCAGTTGCTACACGAACCGCGCGAAGAACGCTGATAGCATTCGGCAAGAGCCAAGCCTCTTCTGAACCTTTCAAATTGCGCTATGATAAGTTGATCCCGAACGGAAAATCGTACGTGTACAACGATTTACGTGTACGCCAGTTCTGATGAAATTAAAGAACTTAAGCAATGCAGTAATAATGTAGAACGTACATGCCCTGTTCCATCCCGTCCTCCGATCTAGGAAAGCGCGAGGGGCAGTGGTTCATTTTCTTCATTTCCTCAAATTTCCGTTTTATATTCTAACGTCAGAAGTGCGTCCAATAAATACGATTCTTTATCGTCTGCAATCGACAGATGTTCTTCAAAAATCATTGCACTTACTGAAACATGGTTGCCTGCGCATGTCACCGACACGGAAGTGTTCCACGGTGCTGTGCAACACCATGTTTATCGCTGCGACCGTACTGTGCGTAGTAGAGGTGGCGTCCTTTTGGCAATTTCAAATGATATTCCGTCTTCTGTGGTTTGTACGAGTGACGATCTAGAAGCTGTCTGGACTTCCGTAGCTCTTGGTCACAAAAAATTCATCATAGGCATGTGCTATCGCACACCGTCTTCACCACCTACATTTTTCCATGAACTGCACGATAGTATTAATCTTGTTCGCACGCGTTTTCCCTCATCTCCCATCCTACTCCTGGGTGACTTTATTCCACCAAACATAACCTGGAATGATCAATCGTCTTCACTCGCTCCATTTTCAGCACAAGCTAAGGAATTTCTAGACTTGTGCTCAGTTTTTTTCATTCTCACAGCTAGTAACTCAACCTACACGCCTATCTTCTAACGCCGCAAATACCCTCGACATAGTTATGATGACATCCCACCCCGACACAATTTCGGAGATTACGCACTTACCTGGTATAAGCAATGTTTGCCTACTTGCATTTTCAATTAACGTTTCTACACCTAAAGGAAGTAAACTCAGAAAAACTATACATATTTACAAGAAAGCAAACTTTACAGCCATAAATAACAAATTAACTGTATTTCTGGGAACTTTCTTGCCGAATTTCGAAAATCGCCCGCTTCAGCTCAATTTCAGGCGGTAATGACGCCTTCGTAATAGCCATTGCAGTAGTCATGCATACACAGCATGGAATGACACACGCGCACCGCAATCTCCTGCGTCAATTGTTGCGAGTAATTGTATTCATTAGCAGGAGCACTGCAGAAGCACTGCGCGTGCATAGCGTGCGAAGCGGGCTATGCTCACGAGAGAGGAGCCTGACATTGACGTCATAGCTGCACCGAGCACTTGTTCAGCAGAGTCATGTGACCGCGATAATGAAATCGTGCGCGCGCCGGCGCCCGGGCATTCCTCGGCTCTACCGAGATATGGCTCGACCTAAGCCGCACCGATGTCTCTTTGCACTGGATCCCCACGCACGTCGGAATCCTGGGTAATGAAGAGGCCGATGCCCTAGCAAAGGGGGTACACAACATGGACACGTCACTCAGCCTGGCAGTCGTCGCCTCCGACTACTCCAGGAGCACCCTACAGCGACTGCTCCTGAGCTGCCACCCCGATGCACTCGTGGCTAGGCGGAGTCCCCCGTCTTTGCTGCATGACCGGGGGCTGACAAGAAGGGAGCGATCCCATTTGCTACGCCTACGAATAGGCTACTGTTGGACAGCCGCCAGGAGCTTCCGTTTGTGCAAAACGGAAGCACACAGTGCGGGGCAGACGAAACACTAGAGCGTCTCCTGTGTTGCTGTCCCGCACTCAACCCACACCACACCACCATGGTGGCTCAACTAGGCTGCATGGGCCTGCACGCAGCCTCCAGGAAGGATTCCCTTTTTCCGCAGTCCCAGCCGGTTGTTCAGGGTAGTGCTCAACTACCTTGCTGACTCGATGCTGGTTTAACCGGCTGGAAAGGTATCCTGCCTGCGACAAAGACGCGGACGACTACCCCCCACCCCTTCTACCCCTCTTCCTACTTTCTCTCCCATCATTCCCACGCCTCAGATGCTGAGCCGTGCTCCCGATAAGGGCTGCAGAAACATGCATCTTTTCCTTACCACAACTTCTACTACTACTACCACCTAAGCGCACCTTGACGCCGGAAAGAGGCTGCCCGATGAGAGAAGCTCGTACAAGCCACGCGGGAAAGGAATCACCATCTTCGTGCCGATCCTGCCTACCTCGCCAACAAAGGCGCCGATATGCGACGTTGCTGAGCCAATCCGGAATACCGAGAACGCGATAATCAAGCCAAGCGTCAACGCCCAGCCTTGCCCTGATAGCCCAACCTTGCCTAGAAAAAGCCACGTTAAGCCTACATCAACTAGTTGCTAATGAACGTCGCCCAGCTCCGCTGTTTCTTCACACTTGGCACCTCTAGGCCCTTATTCACAAACAGAACTACTTATTCGTCTTATTACTCATGATCATCATGAGTAATAAGATGAAAAGTTCGCGCGCATTTCCGGAACATGTTGGGCTATGATCATCCACCTTCGCTGTTTCAAGCGTTGCGCATTCGAGTGCAATTCTAAAAGTTTAGTTTGATGGCACTATTGCCTATTTAAGCGGGATCACAATTCAGCACTTATTCTTTCTATCGGTGTGCACGCGCAACCACCACAGCAGTACCGTTATTTTAAACGCTGTTAGAGCGCCATATGTTGACTCGGCATTTTCAGAGTGATTTTATTGCGATAGCAATTATATGGACACTCCAAAGCGGATTTCTGCCGTCGGCGTCGCCGTCGTCGCCGTGAGGTTCCGTATGACGTCAACGGCGATGAAATCGTCGCCGCGCTCCGGACGCTGTATGTGCGAGTGAAAGGGCGGGAGGGACGCGCGCTTTCACGGGGAGCGAACGCACGTTGTAGAGCAAACGCGCGTTCTGCGCCGTGCTCCCTGAAGGGCTGCAGAATTAAGCGTCTCTTTCTTGCTTTACAATCACCATATATATATATATATATATATAGAGAGAGAGAGAGCAAACGCGACTTTTTCTGTCGCGCGAAAGGCCGTGGGGGCACGGGAGGGAGGAGAGGCGACGTTTAGCTTCGGCACCAAATGCGTATTTATATAAAAAAAATTGCACCATCTTCCCGTAGGGGAACTCTGAGTAGTATGAGAAGCAGCCATGGGGTCGACTCAAGGTAGTTTTATCAGCTGTATAAATTTGGACATGCAGCAGCACCAGCAACGCGCAGAACTGTTGTCGACGCCGTCGGCGTTTTGCCCGTGTTCGCACCGAATGCGCGCGGCGTTGGTGACTGTTGCCGGTGCCTCTGGAGCGTAGGGAGCCTACATTCAAGCGCTGTTTTATGGTGGTGACAACACCAACATTTTGACCGCTATTTACCGCCAAATTTGGAGGGTAGCCGTTTTGGTCCCCAGTTTTTCTGCGTTTTTTGTCACGCTCTGATAGTACTCATGTTGGCACGCGATCTACTAAATTTCTTTAGTTTTGCGCCAATGCGCACAAGAAACCTGCATACATCTTTAATATAGTACTTGCATTTTCCTTTTATTTTAACACATCAAACTTGCTGTTCTATTGTATGTCGTGCGACACATGTAAAGCAACAAGTTATAAGGCATGGTGGCGTGCTCGTGGTAGGATTATCTCAAGCCAAGAATGTGAACTGCATTAAGCACTGTCGTTGCCTTCCAGTTGTACATGATATATAAAGGGTGCTTTTCGAAGTGCGCTGTAATAAAGAGTGTCCTTACTAGTCTGTTTAACTAAAACGTAGACGTGCCGGCTACGGCACTCAGACGCGCTATTTGTCTCTGGCTGCGGAGGTCAAAGTTTATTAAAAGAAATTAATTGATTTCACGTCCCCAAGGGTTGCGGGAAATGTGGTCTGTCGGCTGGTCTTTGGCCATTTTGTGCCCCAGATTAAACCCGCCAATTTAGCTGGTGGCGGCAAGTACCCTTACAAAGGCTGTCACCACCCTAAAACTGCGTTGCATGTAGGCTCCCTACTGAAGCGCCTACCGTCGCACCTCTAACCTAAGCTGCTTCGCATTATCGCGCGCGGAGCCGCAGGTGTTGTCATTCGTTGCGCAATCCGGAGAGGAGAGGATTGTCGTAGAGGAGAGGAGGAATGCCGAGAGGAGAGGTAAGTGGTTCTTGAGGGAAAGGGAAAGGTTGGCGCTATCTTCTGCAGCCCTTGAGGGAGCACGGCTCAGCGCCAACCGAGAGGAGAGGAGATGAGACAAGGAGAGGAGAGGAGGGGGAGGAGGATGCGCATGCGCAGTAGGGGTGTGGACGCCGCACCGCGGAGGGAGGGAGTGACATAGCCCCGACCATAAGCTGTTTCGCATCTAAAAGTCAAGAGGCGAGAAGATGGTTAAGATTTCCGACGCAGCTCGACGAGGTCCCATTATGATCTCGTCTAATACCTCGGAGCCGTTCCCAGAGGCACCGGCAACAGTCACCAACGCCGCGCACGTTCGGTGCGAACGCGGGCAAAACGCCGACGGCGTCGACAACAGTTCTGCGCGTTGCTGGTGCTGCTGCATGTCCAAGTTTATACAGTTGATAAAACTACTATTCTTACTCCGTATAGCTCTCTACTAATTTGCTATCGCAATTGATGCTTCGCCTTTCGGGTGAAACTGCGACAATTTTTTTTATATATACATCTACCTCGCCACTGTAAGCTTTTCTTGTCATTATTCCATCAGGCTGTCCTTCCTGCTATTGTATAACTGCTCCATCTTGTCTTCTTTTTTTTCTATACGGTACTTTCGAACTACGGTGGTGGCCATATTTAAAGAAGCCAAAAAAGCATGATGCCGTGTATATAATCAACCCCGCAGTACTTTCTTCCCATATTTTCTTACATTCTTGCTTTACTTCCAACGAAAAGAAAACTCAGTGTTGCTACTTGTTTTCAGGGCCTTTATCTACGAGGCCCTTTGTTTAATCAGCATAATTTCCAAACTAAATCTGTTAATTTTCTTTTTCCATCTTCTACATCGTTACATAGCACCCCATTCAACATGTCTCCGTGCGGAACCGAGGTGGTTGGTTGGAGTACCCTTAGAACATATGCAACGCTGCTTCTGCGAACGATTACTTGTCGATCACATTACTCTCGCTTTTTAAACTTTTGGCGTTTGTGCACACTGTGTCCAGATTACATTACGCAAGGCATTAGTATGTGCTTGTATAAAGTACACATGTTTATAGTATGCTTGTAACCATTGCATTGTACAAAACTCTCACTGAAACATTTGTTTGACACCTGATAGATTTAGGAGTCAAATTCGAAAAGTGTACCTCTTAATTTGAGGAGCTCCGCATGCAGATTGTCATGAAGTACGAGGTACTGCAATGAAGTCAGAGACCCAATGAAGTGAACCCACAAAAATTCTAAACACGTGCTTCACGAAGGGCGCATTCACGTGTAAGAAGTACATGGTACGGATTGTGCACGAAAACACATAAGACGATCTGAAGAGACAACTACGACAGCAACAACTAAATGAGGCAGGGCAGTGTGGTGTGACAAAATGCCCCAGAATTAAAACGTTGATGGGCAAGTGAGTGTGCTTTTGCATCCCATACCAAGTGCCTTCGAAAAATTAACGAAGGAAACACTTGCGACAAGAGAACAGGACGGTGAGTGTTTTATTCATTACGAGTTGTCACCCACACGTCTGTTGTTCTTTAAGTGCTATACGAGCATTCGGTTCCAAACAAAAGCTCTGGTGTGCGCACTTTGAGGCGAAGTGCCAGGGCTTCCAGCATTAATATTATATTAGTATTATATTACCACAATTTATTATGTACACTCAGAAGCTAGCGAACATATTTGTATGTAAGCGCAGTACATCGCGCAGAGCCGTTAGGACACCAAATATTCAATAACTTCATTTACAACACCCAAGGGGAGAAGAAACTAGTAGGGTGTAGGCGCCAGCCACTTCCGCACCGCCTTATTGAAACGAAGGTGCTCTAGAAAGCAGTAAAGCCTCATAGAGCCATCGAAGAGGCCGAAGCTCGAACGGAAGCCTCCGGTTAAGCGTGTCGCGAGTGGAACAAGCCCAAAATAACTTGCGATGAAACCAGGCTTGCTGCTTGGGTGCGGAAATCTAAAGAAAAAGAAAATGATGAAAAAAAAATGACAGACAAAGGAACAAGCAAGCTCTTCTGATAAGCTGGAGCATGCGTTCGGGTAAGTTTCGCGACTGTATCATTCTCTTGGGGTGTGGGGTTCCGACATGCTTCCGGCGGATGTAGTTTCTGAAAGGTTTCTCAAATTTTCAGGAGCTGAAAACTCGACCGTGTTGTCCTGGCTGCACAGGAAGTCACGCTGTCAAGACGAAGTAGAGTGGTGGGCAGCGATATAGGTTACGTTTACAGTTTACGAGCATCGGGGCTAGATCACAATGTGTGACTGCCCACACGTCTACAAAGTTTCCGTGATATGAAAGTATTGCTGCTTTAATATTTCTGCACCTCCAACAGCATTTTTTGTTTTGAGAAACGTTGTAATGCATCGCACCGGAAGAAAAGATTTTAACACGCAGATTTCGTTGGGGTAGTTCAAAAAAAAAAGGAAGAGTTGGAAGAGAGAACAAAGGAAAACTAACAAACTGCCCAGGACACACGTCTCTTGATGAAACTGGAGCATTACGTTACCCGTCAGAAGTCTTCAACCCCCAGAGGTTTTATGTCAATATTCATGTTTATACTTGAAGGCAACCAGGCACCCATTTCTTTTACAGCGTAAGCTGTTATGGGCCGCCGCCGCCGCCGTTGGACGACCCAAGCCTCCGCCAGTATCGTGGCGCCATCTAGTTAAGGTGCCTGCAAACGCAGCGTGCGCAGGCGCAGACGACGAGATGTGATTCAGACGAGGCGCGCAATCAACGCGATTCCGATGTGAGATGTGCGCCACGTATTCTTGGTACCTCTTCCAGCGGCCGTGCATCTTCGATACACGTTATGGTGTCTCCTCGCAAGGTACGAACCGCTGCTGAAGAAGCAAATCGTAGAGCTACGTGCGTGGCTGCAACCAGGCATCATCGGGCTCAGCACACTGCTGTGCAGAGAGCATTACAAGCCGCAGCTCGCCGTCGACGCCGGCCGGACCGTTCAGATTGTTCTCGTTAAAACGAGGCGAAGAGAGTTTGTCGCGAAGACCCTGGTGTGCGTGGTGCCTAAATTGGAGCTACTCTTGAGCCTCTTGGTGACGCAGCACAGTCACCAGCTTACGCTGTGACTGTGCGGCGTGTGCCACGCAGGCCTGTGACTTTTTTTGACGAAGACGTCCGTCTTTCGCGTACTTTTGTAATTGTTGAAATAAAAATAAAAAGAGATGTAGTCACCCCATTATGGTGATAGCTGCTTCTTTTCGCATACCAGATACAACAACAATAGAAAAGAAATTATATATTTAGTAAGCAAAGAAACAACGTTCTAGGGCCAAAAATCTACAGCACATCGTCCTGTACACACACGAACATATTAGACATAAAAGACGAAGGCAAGTCGCACCGCACTGGGTTCGTAAACATTCACAAACACACGAGACCGCGATGCAGTCTGCGACGAATAGGTTAAACAGATGAATAGATGAGGAATACTGACGGTGAGATAAATATAGCACACACAGAGATATGGCAGTCAAAACTGAGCTTCAGCAAAGAATACAAGAGTTTAACACTTCGTATGTATGCGCTCATAAATATACATAATGGCAGCAAGTTGTTACATTGTGTTAGTATTCAGTGCGGCATCCAATACTCGTTAAGGATGCCTGTGTCTTCGAGGAAATGTTAAAGTGCGCTAATGCTTTTGGCTGTGTTATTTGTGATGGCCAAGGGCCCAACAATTTTTCGAGTACGAAAGGTCGGTGAGGATCAATGGAACGTAGCTCTTGTTCTATGCGAACACAGATGGCGAACATCTTTATTGTCAATGCCACAGGAAAAAGCCGGGGATCAAGCCCGTTTTACGCGATATCGAAAATGCATTCGGTATGCTGTTCCAAGGCGTAGTCAATGAATTAATCTCTTCGTACTTTTCGAAAGTTCCAAATCAAGCTGGTATTCAAGTTAGGGTCCGCTTCGTGAAGGATCGATTCCTTTTTATTTTCATTAAACCAGTTGGACACACACAATTACTTCTCTAGTATTTTTTAATATGGGTCACGTACCCACTGGTGATACAGGCATGAGTTGAAATTCTGCATCTTTTCTGAGCCGATTTTGTAAACGAGCCCATTAATTTATTGCCTGCTATGCCAGTATGTCCAATGATCCACTGCAATATCAGTAGTTTCCTTTCTTTCAGTAGCCTGAGTTAGAATGTTTAGTACTGAGTATAGGTTATCCGTTCGTGTGGTTGGTTGTCATCAATATTTTAACGACATGTCAAAGCAGATAAGCGTTCTGTAAAAATCACCCAATTTTTTTCGTGGCTCATGTTTTTATAAAGTATGGGCTTATCTGAAATCTGGTAACGAAATTTACTGTTTTCGATGGTTAAATTACATAAAGGGAGGTCAGCATACTAGTTTTCAGGAGGCAGCTTGGCCAAATGATCTGTGACCTCATCTCGTGAGCAAAATATTGCGACCAGCTTTAGGTGTGCCAGTAGAAACAACTATACGAAACTTTGGTACAAGTATACGAACAAGGTTATAAAATTTATGCGCTCAGTGCGACACCCTTGTCTATGCAACAGCGATGCAGCACGTTTGCAGTATGCTAAAAAACTAGCCGCTCGTAATGACACGGCTTGCATGCTGCTGAAGCGTAGGTAAAAGAGAAAAATGATAAACTTCGATAAAGTTGATGAAGCAGGCAAATGTGAAAGTTGTAGAATTGGAGGAAGATAATCGCCAATCGAAAGCAACACCAGAGTGCTGCTAATATGTGATCAATTATTCACGCAGTGCGGCGGGAGCCGGGCATTTGGTTGGAAAGGTTGGGGGCCGGGCCCGTTAGATAGCAGAGAGATCGCGCCACCGGACTAAAGGCCCAACCAGAAGAAACAATATTCCGACGAATTTCCACTGTCAGACGACGTCATCCGGCTTTCATGCTTTGCTAGCCACTTCGGCCGTCGGCACTGCGATTTGGTATGCACAGATTTGCCTCGACCGAGCGTCGCCCACAGCGTCGTATTGGTCTTGATGACGCCGGCCGACGCCGCCTGACGCCGACCAGCACCGACGGTGAAAATCCGCCATATACTTGTTCCTTGCGCTTGGGACTTAAGGTGCTTCGTCTCAAACCATTCCACTTCTAAACTGCTCTAGCGCACGACGAATGTAGCACCTTTTCTATTTTTTACTCTTGTTACTTCGCCATATTTCGTCCCTCCGCTTTTCTCGTCTGTTTTCTCTTTCTTTTTCGGAGTACTTTCTCGGCTTTTGTTTCAGTCTAATCCCCTACTTGGTCGGTTTGAGAATGCGAACGACGAAGGCGAAGTGGAAGACGCAAAACGAGGCGTGTGAAGAAGACTCGAAAAAGATATGTGCCATCGTTGTCATTCCCGCTTCTTCATGCGGTTGTCGTCATACCGTCGTCGTCGTACAGTCGTCGCCATCTCATTGTTCTCATGTCGTTGTTGCAACGTTCTGGTCGTTATACCATCGTCATAATTTATCGACATCTCACTGTCGTCACGCGACCGGCGTTACACGTCTTTGCTGTTCCATCGATACCATTCCTTCTTCATTCCATCGTCACTGCGTCGGCGTCATACAGTCGTCGTCATGACTCCATGCTCATGGGCGACATTGGCAAACGAGTTCCACAGCAAAGTGGGAGGATATCGGTGTATGTGGCGTGTAGTCGAAGCAACGAAATGCTCAGAATTGCCACTACACGTGATAAATATACCTGACTTCAGGAATATCATCTACCGCTGCATTGCTCTATTGCTATTAGCATTAGCGTGGACAGTCATCGTGAGATGAGTTCTGCCGTAATTTATTTCCCATATGCATACTTATCTTCACCGCCCAGTGTCATTGTTATAGGCGGCACGCTCACTGAAATAGACAGGTCAGTTGTCGAACTGCTGTTTCACTGTGGTAAAAATGCTTGAGCGAGAACAAGTGGCACAATCACGTTCATTTTCTTGATTAACGAAGCGAAATTGTCTAAGCAGGCTCATTGGAAGAGTACGCATTTTCCGTATAGCTCTATTCAAGAGCCTGCGACATCATAAAAAATTAATAAAACATTCTGTCACAGTCGTTTAAGATATCCGTGTATGACATCTTCTTTCGTGGATACGTGATAGGGCCTGCCTATCATCACTGAAAGAGACCAATATCTTAGTAGCTGTAGCAGTTATGTCTGTCAATATCTTATCAAATTCATTCTGCTGATCGAAGTATCGCAAATGGCGGATAATGAGTACCTTCGGCTCGTGCTCTCTTGCGAACGAGTGCATATATGAGGCTATTAGGTAAATTAAACGTCGACGTCATAAAAGTGGTCTTTACAGAAAATCAAGGCTATTAATAGGCTAATAATTTCAAAGAGAATCACTTGTAAATACTCTCTTATTGCACATTAGCCAAATAATAACTGCAACTACTTTTCTGCCTACCGGATTTCTGTCTTTTCCTTTCTTTTAACCAGCCACATCATGACGATAGAAAGCGCTCTACATTGATCACGCGAAATTCGTCGCCCAAATCCACATTACATTCGCAGCAACTCTTCGCTAAATTAAACTCCCTTCGTCTGTCTGAGGCCTTCTACCGTGACCCCAAAATATTGATCACTTCACACAATGAAAGAGGACGATACTGTGGTAGCGAGTTCTGTATTATGTTTTCCATTTGACCCATCGATCTGCGCGAAGTGAAGCGCCGATCTGTGTACACTATACATAGGCATATCAGTGTGCATAAATTCACCTATATGTGAATGGGCTACATGGTATCTCCGCATTCGCATTTCCCAAGTATAATACTGCTACAAAACTATTCTTAATAAAAAGAATTGAACCAGAAATTAATCATAAAATAAAATGAACCCGCATATACCGTGTGTCTTATAGCGAGGCGCGGCATATACATATATCTAAATATATACGCGTATTTTCGCTCTCAGAAACACCGCCGACGCCGGCGCCGACCCTGTATTTTCTGCGCCACAGGGACCTTAAAGTTATCCCGTTGAAATATTATCCTTTAAGCGCCTGTATGATCTCCACTCATTGTGTGGCTCCTCCGGTATGTACTTCTTTATCATCCATATCAGCAACGGTGCATGCCGCCACCTGACGGTGACGGTTGTCGGGGATTACCTTAGCAAAAGTGTAAGGAAAAAAATTAAGGAAAAAAAGTGCCACTACAGAGACCGACTGAGTTGTACCGCAAGACACTTCCAAGCACTACAACATTTACTACCCTTATAGGGCCCTACATTGCCGGTCATGCTGCTTACGATATTCCTCAGTGATAAAGAAAATCATGCATAAATATCCTCCTTGCAACATACATACGTCACCAAAAGCACAATTTCTTTAATGAAGCACACCTTTCTAACTTTTCTGTGCCGACGTTCCTGACGAACAAGTAACGAACGCAGGCACTAAACGGCAAAGTATCACCGTCTCGCAGACTTGCGCGATGATGATTGCGTGAGAGAGATTTTCTGTGGAACCCGGCATGAAACACTTTCATGCTAAAAGATTATTTCGTAGACTCTAATGAACATTGCCAATAGACCTGTTGTATTCACTTCGACTAATTTTAGCGACTTGTTGCTTATCATAAGCCGTCACTCTGTTGCGAAACCTTAAACTTAGCGTGTTCTTTTTTATATATATTTACTTCCCGCGCTATATACAACAACAAGGGAGTAGGTCACGCAGGCGTTAGTAAATCTATGTTCTTTCACTCTGAAAGCACCACCCTGTACAGAGCCAAATAGCTCAAGTAGTCTTCCCAAAGCAGCTGCCCGGACACAGAAAACAGGAACGGGTGGTCACGCAGCGCTGGTTTTTACGGGGCTGTAAAAAAAGCGGATCACGCCTTCGTGTTACGAGCGCACTAGGCCGCACTTACAACTAAGTGGGTGCGCGCATGCGAAGGAGTTCATGTCGCTAGCTCAGCATGGCTGTTGGGCACAGTGGTGGTGTTTCCATTAGAGTTGTTCACCTAGCGTGCCTTCTGCAGCGCACCCGAGCTGATAACAACCTACCACACTCATAGCCTACCGAGCAGTTATTGTGCTGCTTTTCGAGTACTTCCGGTGGGAGCGTGCTTTGACCAAACTGTTTCGAAACTGTTTTATGATCTCGGGTGCCACTGCATGCCTGTCACAAAACAAGAGGGGAGCTTCCGCAGGAAGCGACATGAAATTCAGAATGCGTTTACACACATCCAACAGTAATCAATCGATTCTATTCACACTCAAACGCTGTACACGACTTCATCGGTAGCTCCTCAAAGCACAGCAACTACACTGGTGCTGATACCAATATTTTTAAAATTTATTTATGGATAAATTGATTGATTGATTGACTGATCGATCGATCGATTGATTGATTGATTTAAAAACAAAAACCAATTAAATTGTGGTGTTTTACCCATCAAAACCACGATCAGATTATGGGGCAGTGAGTGAGTGAGTCCCAAAAGCAACATCTAGGCTGTCAGACAGTGGAGGTGCCATCAGGCTTAATACTAACCATGCACCTGGTGTCATTTATTATTTCAGTGACCTGTCTAAATACACCAGCGTTTTACATTCCTTTCACATGGAACTGTGGCCACCGTGGCACGAGATTGAATTTCCGCATACCTGTTCAGCAACAGTAAAGATCGGGCTTCATATGATCATTTCTATAGTACGATCACCGAGACGCATCCATGATTTCGAAGCACAGTAGAGACAGGCCACCCCTTGTTGGAGGCAGCGCTTTAACCAGCTACCGAGCGGCACTTGCGAATGAGCTGAACCGGCTGGGCAGTCTTGCTGACGAGGTATAAACGTGAAAGCTCTGAACACAAAGCCACAGCACATTGTGCAAGAAAAGCGAAGACAAGGAACGAGTGTACACAGCTCCAGTCGGGCGGTGTGACGTTGCGAAGTGCCGTGGCTGAACTATAGTATGAGCAGGGTCCTTCAATACTTTAAGAAAGTATTGAAAGACCCTGGTATGAGCAACGAAGGAAAGCACATAAACCATTGGCCCTTCAGTTAGCATAATGACTCATCGCAGTAAAGCGACAAAGAGAGCAATGAGGATCAATCGCAAATGCTTTTAGGAAACAGTAAATTTATAAGCAGAGGCCAGGTGCACCGGACCACTTCACAAGATTTCTTCACGCGCAATACCTCTCACTGGCGTTCCAAAAGTGCGATTTTGATGCATAGAAACACTGGATATGCTTGACTGACAAACTGGTTCACAGTTTTCTTCCCAAAGACGGCTTCTGTTGACGTACCATCTGTGGACCGAGTATAATTGTCATTTGATTAAGGAGTGGTTTGCATCGACAGTATTGGCGGCGTGTGCCGACGTGCTGCACTTCAAGTTTTAATAGCTCCTTGTCGGTAATGTTCTGTTTTATTTCGGTTTATTTGAAACACACCAGGAATGGCTGCCTTTCCCTAGCGCAGAGCATTATTATTGCAGAGTGAAAGATATAAACGTTACGACACGCACGACGATGAAGTAACGTGACGGATAAGTGTGCGAATGGGACGCATCTATGTCGTTCACGAAATAAATTAGACATATTGCAATTGCGCCACTTTACGAATGCGCATTTATGCATACCATTGCACTGCACTTGCATGCCCATTTTCCTCAATAAGCGTACAGTTGGAGTTAAACGTTTGCAGACCACGGTATCTAAAAAGAGGTCAATAATTTCGCAAACCTGTATTGCTTGTACTATGGCATGTGGGCAATTTAGCCCTGTATCCCTCTTGCTGGCTACGGTAACATATTTTCGGAAACAAGTTTTCTCATATCCCATGGTCCGTAAACATTTGACGCTTACTGTACGATCAGTTGCAGTATTTAGATAGCAACGCATCAACACCAGCTTGGAAATTCTGTGATTGACATATTTTTGCCTACCTATGAAGTAATCAATATTGTAAGCGGCACGGTAACTTTCATTCGCTTGTGCGGTGCACAAGGTGTAGAGGGAGGCGTTTTGAAGACATGGGAATAATTATGTTTCCTCTACGCTTCCCCCAGCCACTTATATGTGTAATGAGTTGTAACGTAGCCTAAAACTTACTTATTTAATTTCATTTATCGGTGACTATATCTGGATTGCTAGCCCCGCAATCACGAGACGAGACTTCGTGTGCCTGCAAGTCGTAGGTCGTAAATATGGTTGGCCCAGTCTAACGGACAGAAGGTGGCTGTAATTACACAATTATTACTGTCGTACTGTCCAAAGCACCGGAATTCCACACACGCATGGAAACATGCGCAAAATGAAAGTCACTCGAAACAATTATTCAGTAGGATGAGCGAGCAACAAATCCAATGAACGGGCGTGCCTGACATTCCATTACGGTGTTCCTAACAACACGCAATATCAACACCAGCTGTTAACCATCATGACAAAAAGAGTGTTTCTGCATGCCCTTTCATCTCCTTTTCTATTATAATTTTCTTTGTTTTTAACACGAAGGCGAACTCGGATATATTGGTAGAGCGAGAGGCTTTTTCTGGGGAATGCGTACATTTGAGTACCGGAAAGTGAAGACAAGGGCAAAATACCAAACGATATTAAAAAAACAAAAAAAAAACAAATAGCTACACCGCGGAAGGAAAATTCCACTCCCTGGATTGACAATGAATGGAGACACAACGAAGTTGTGAAGGTAAAAAGTGGTCAGATGTAGCGGCTGCCATATTTCTTTAATGTTCCCCGCTTTAAGAGTCGGCATAGGAGAGCACGCAGTAAGTGGCCACCACTTGGGATTACTTCTTATTCCTGAGTGTAGTTACTGTTTCTCTTTTGCGTATTTCGTTCTTTACTGCAGCGATTCCAGCTTCAATGTCCTCTGTTCGCGAGGAACATCCTATTTTAAGTCCTCATTGTAGTCGTCACAAAGGCTTCCATCTCAGCCACTGTCTTCTTCCTGATTGTGCCAGTTCTTCCTTTCATTGCGGAACGATCAAAAGATTAGGAAAGGTAAGAAGAATGAAAATTACCGCTTGCGACTTGCTTTGATACAATTTGAGCAACGCAGGCCAGGTCTCTAGCTTGGCGCGAACAAAGCCTTTCTTTGAAAAAAAAAAAAAAAAGATAAATATACTGGCAGTATCGAAAATAGTTCTCACCGTTTTGTGTGACGCAAAATAAAGCAGAATTTCTTCGAACTTCTCTTTGTGCTTACACGTTCAGCGAAATATAAGCTCAAAAATGGAGGAGCAATTCCACTCTGTGAAGGTGCATGACCAGCGAAGCTTGTCATCCACTTTCACAGAGTGGAATGCTGTTAGGCAATGGGGTTGGAGACAGGGATAGACAAGGGTACTTGTATTTATTTTCATAATTTGGTAATGGTAGTGACGATAGCTTTGTGATTACTGTAATATGCACTGATTGGTTCGGTTACAATCTTGTACGAAATGTTGGCCAAAGTTAAATTTATACACGACCGTTGTTGAGTTACTTGCATTGGTGGGGCACATAAAACCAAACTCTTCTATCATGAACTGAGTGAACCATTTCTTGTCTGGTTTCGATATGTCCACAGTAAGGTCTCCTACGATGATCACAGGGGTAGTGTCATCACGGCTAACCCTTGCAAAGTGCATGGCCATTAACTTCACGATATCACGCTTAAGTGTGCCTGGATACATACCGGGTGTTTCAGCGAAAATTTTCAAAAATTTTCATAGGTCACCTTTGGCAGATAGCAAAATCCTAGTTCCTGAGCTGGTCTACACAAAGATGAGGACATTACTTGTACAAAAAATTGAAATGCGTAATCAGCTAATTACCAAAAATAATATTTAGGTTTTTAAGTAATTACCTTGTGGCCCACATAGCAGTTTACAAATTATAGCAATGGAGTTCACAAGGCGGATTCATTTGGAACAAATTTTCAGGCTGACACCAGTTTCGAGATAATTCCTGAACCTTGGGGAGAAATACATTGGCGTTCCAATTACTTTTGTGCTTCAGTGCATAAAACGCCGTTTTTAAGGAATTAAATGGCTAGCATTTGTAAATTGCAATATGGGCAATAAGGTAATTAGTTTAAAACTTAATTAGTATATTTCTATTTCTTGTTAATTAGTTGATTATGCATTTCAATTTTTTGTACAAGTAATGTCCGCCTCTTCGAGTAGCTCATAAACTAGAATTGTGCTATCTGCCACAGGTAATCCTTCAATATTTTTGTAAGTGTTCACTGGAACACTCTGTATATACAGTGGACATCATAATTCCGTCTTCCGTTACAGCACAGACATCCCCACAGTCGGTAACATTATCCTGTTGAGAGTCAAGCGTATATGGTTGTACATACGTTTTGTCCTTTGCGTATGTTGCAACTCCTCCTGCTCGTGAGTACAAGTACTGTTCACAAACGATTCCAATATACCCATCAGCTTGAAACAATGCATATTGATTTATTAATTACATTATTATTATTATATTATTTATTATCATGATTAGGGATGGACGCTCGAAGCCTGCTTCACCTGCGCCGCGGGTCGGCCTCGTATTTCACTATCTCCGGGGTTGACCCACGCTCACTTTATTTACTGTTGGCGCACAGACACAAAAACTACACGTAACCCTGCAGTATACAGCTTGGCCGCAAAAGACGCAGAACTGCGAAGTATCTCTTTTCCGCAAGCTACATGCAAGAAGCCGAGTGGCATGGCGATTTTCTAGGCCAGCCAAAAGTAATATTATTCCGGCGTTGACAACTGATTGACGTAACCTGAAAGAATGACCCTATGCGCAGAACCGGTCACAGGACCACGAACGACTTCATCTGATGTCTATAAATGGATTCATTGCAGTTATGCAGAGTGGGGGCTGAAGCACATCAAAAATAAATTGCGGGTCATTATGTGCAATTGTTTCATGATTTCACTGGCAATCCTACACTTCCTAATGATCAAGTTATTAAATACGTACGCTTGAACGTAAGGAAGTAGCTTATCCAAAGAAACGTAATTTACTCCACGAGGGCGCGTGCTATGTGACAATAGGCTGCCGAAATCGGCCACATCTAGATTTTAAGAACGCGATGAGGTTTGTAGGCATGCTTCTAGTACCTGATATAAGCTTACACGTTAACACTGCATCCCGAAAATTTGTGTTTATTAACGCTCTGTGAACGTACAGGCTATTACAGGACAGTACGTACAGGACAGTACAAACACTATTTGTTGAATATGCTGGGCTCGTTACAGAGTGCAAATATTTGGTTGAAGCACTCCAGCGTCGAAGCTCCCCATATGATCATTTGAACAACACGGTGTTTCCGGGAGGTCACTGAAGAGTCAGGATAGCTGGTGAGAATGCCGATGTGCCTAAAAAAAAACAGTCGCGCTCACGTCAGGAGGCCCATCACTAGCTCAGCCCTTCTTCCTGTAAGCACTAGGAGTTGACGCACTAATAATTTCAAGAAATGTTCCACCGAAGTACAACTAAAGCTCTGTTACCTGAAGCTCAATAAGTAGCGATAATATGTGCACTGGCATGTGTCGCTCATCACAGTTTTAGGGATTTCCAGACAGCGCTTTACAATACCCGTTTTTCTGCTACGATCTGGAGCTGCCTATTGGGAAAGATTCAAGGCACTTTCGAAGCCACACGTCTTTCTTTTTTTATCCAACGTTGATAGCATAGTACCAGAAAACAGCTGGCACTGCAGCGAGCGGAGCTAAAAAAAATTGCCACGGCTAACTACGACACATTATTTCGTCGCAATGTCCCTTTGCTTGCGGGTAAACACAACATTCTGGACCGTTATCAGCACCATTAGTTGGCAGCACGTCGAGGGGCCGACAATGGCAGGTTTACACAAGAGAGAAAAGGCAGCGCACATCGGTGGCGTCGCCTGTGTCGGATGCATCGTTCATCGCCATAAAGCGGGAAAAAAAAAGATGGATAGAAACCGGCTGCGGTGATGTGGGACGGAGTATCCGAAAGTCGAGTGGCATAGCTGTCGGAACGTCGTGGACACAACCGACTCTTATCTTCCGCTCCGGCAGAAACCACCGGAGCGTTGCGAGGGGAAGCACTCGAGTAAGAAATTGGAAGTGGTAAGCAGAAGAATAAACTTGAATCGTAGAATGAACCCCACCTAGTTTTCTCACCGGAAAACAAACAAGCTTCACCATACAGCACGTCCTATAGAAACAGCACTGACGAACTTCATCATCATAAACTGCACTTTTTACGCTTTTTGACGCACTGCCCAGCCCAGATGGCTGGAACATTATTAAAATAAATTAGGTTTTTTGTTTTTTAGGAGGAAAACATTACACGGAAAGAAACAAGCTGTAGCTAAGCCTCATATGTGTTCCTTAAGAATGTGATATAGATAACATGAGTTAACAAAGCAACTAGAGAGACTCTAAATTTTTTGTGGCTATTGAGCGCCTACACAAATATAGGAAAAAAAAAGAGACAAACTTCTTCCCGTGTTGTACTATAGCGAAACTAATTTGCATGTCAACTGATGATTGCAAGATATTGTCCTTATAAAAAACGCACACACTTTTACAATTAAACTAATTTTTGATGTACTTGTTTAAGAGAGGCATGCCCTCTCTTTTCTTTCTGGCACATATTCCGCCAACCTTTTTGTTTTTTATTCCCAAGTCAAGTATTTCTACTTTTCAATCAGTGAAATCCACGCGGGCTTTGTGGGGCAAGCACAATAAAGCAAGACTGCTTGCTCGGTAATTATTTATTTATTTGATTTGTAAACATATACACAGGAAAGAGAAAGCGAGAAGCAAGGCTGGCAACTGCCACCAGAAGGGGCACAACGCCTGCCTACTCTACGGAAAGGACGAGAGAAACATAGAAGGAAAGATAGGAAGGAGGGGAGGAAAGGAAGAGCGAGATGACAAATCTCAAAGAATAAAGTAAAACATACAGTAGGGCCCGTCCCTGCAGGTCAAGCTACTAAAGAATGTAAAATAAAAGAAATAGTAACACCAGTCCAAGAAAAAGCACTGTGGCGATGGCCATACACTGTCGGCCTTCCTATCGCCGTTCCTAACTTTGATTTTAGAAGAAAGTACAACACATGTCTTAAAATAAAGGGAACTAAGACTGACACGCAAAAGAGCTCTAAAATGATGTGATAAATTTGCATAGCTTGTACTGGAGGCGCAATTATTAAGAGACAGCGGACTTGATAGGCACATAGCTAGTCCTGGCTTTTAGGCTATAGGCTAAGCACTACCAAGTCATCCCCAGCATTTTCCCGAATTTATTGATTATCAATCGATTATTGATTAGCTCTTGATTGGCTATTGATTGGCTATCGCAAGGTATTGGCCACGTATTTTGGTTAAGCGAAGCCCTACCAAGTCATCCCCAGCATTTTGTGGAATTTATTGATTATTGATAGATTATTGATTAGCTATTGATTGGCTATCAATTGACTATCGCAAGATATTGGCCATATATTTGGGCTAGGCTAGGCACTACCAAGTCATCCCCAGAATGTTCTGGAATTTATTGAAAATTGATTGATTATCGATTAGTTTTTGAATGGCTATCGATTGGCTATTGATGACTGACTATGCTTAGGTAGTCCCGATCATGCTTGCTAGACTTAGCAGGCTCAGTTTCGGTAGTTCACAGGTGTATGTGTCATTGCGCTTGGACCCTTTCTGCACTACCGCCTGGATCGGCTCATATTTTTTGTGGACGACTAACGGACTAACTGCCCACTTAAACAGCTCCGCTGTTAAAATCGGAGGCATGAGGGTACCATTGTCATCCGCCTCTTGTTATTGTAGCCATTAGTCTTTCTCTCTTATTTAGAGGGGAGGGGGAGGGGGGGAAGGACCTGTTTGACATAACGTGATGTGTGTGCAGCACTAGTTATCATTGAAGTTGCTTTGTACATGGCACAGCTGGTCTGAATACAAGGATCGTCACTATAGACTTAGTGCGAAATCACATCCAAGACCGGACTAAATGCCATCAAGCTCTACACTTTATAAAAACCCAACACAGAGAGCATTAAAAAAAAAAAAAAAAAAACATGAGAAGCACACACCTCATTTCACGCTTGCTATCAAGGAGATACTTATGTGCGAAAATGTACTTTCTCTTATTGTGAAAAAAAGCTAACCATGTTGCCACGAAGCCGCCCCAGAGCGCGCTGTTTCAGAAGAAAAGCGAAGCGCACACATGACGTGAGCGAAGCGCACATACAACGACCTAGAGGGGCACAGAAAACGTGGTGCAGCAAAACTATAAGAAAAAGCAGGTGATTTTAGATATCAGGCCAGATGCATCTGAAGATGGTTCTTTGGAGCCTCTCTTCAGATCGGTCGCCATGAGCGAAGAATCGCTATCCGCGCGAATCGCACTACATTTGAACGTCGCTCCCTCCTATGCGTCTTTGCTTATTTTGGGTTACTATGCGCCGTCCTCTTGAGCAGCAAAAGAACGCCATTACTGAAGTATCTCTCGCTTCCTGCCGATTTTCTGCTTGTCTCTTTGAATTGTTGCACGCTGTTTTCTTTTGCATTTGGACGATCTCACGGTATTGTCACGACAAATGCGAAAGACGAAACAGAAAAAGTAGCAAACAGGACAGCAAAAACACCTAACAAAGAACAAAGCGAGAGAAAAAAAAAACGCAGTTTTGAGGATATTTGTAGGAAAAATATTGAACCAAGAAGCGCTGTCCGCTGCTGGTGACAGAACGTTTCAGAGATAAAAAGCGAATCGCTCTGGTAACAGCAGCGCTGAAAAATTCGAGTATGGAGGGACGAAGAAAAAGAAAAGAAGGAGCGGTGGCGGTTGCCGCAGTAGAGATGAACAACGGTAGAGGCACTTGCACGGAAATTGGGGGTGCATGGTTACAGATGCGGCGAGCGAAACGTCGATGGTTGTCGTAGGCTGGCCTGCACTGAAATGCCGTTCGAGATGGCGAGACATTTTCATCCGTCTCTTTTCTGCGACTGAACGTTGAACATTGTGGAAAACGTAGCATACGAAAACAAGAGGGTAGCTTCGGGGCTAGCATTTTTCGGAATGGATGCAACCACCAAATTCCGTACGAGTAGCGGTCCGTACGCAAAGAAAAAAATTTAATGTACATTTTGTTAAAAAAAGAAACATTGGGAAGAGAGGACGCGGTTTTTATCATTTACTTTTTTGTTTCCGAGGAGGGCACAGACTTTCCTGCATTCATTTTTAGCATGCATTTTGTTTGTCTGCCAGCACTGCAACTTGTTTAGAGCAACGTTCCTTTTTTACCTTCAGCTTGCGTTAGCATTTTCGTCTCCGCTTTTCTGAGTATAATAAATGCACTGACAAGCTTGTGCGGTCCTCTCGAGTGTGTTTTCACAGTTCTTTACGGGTTATCAAACTCGGCGTAAAAATGCACTGTTGTCCCACTTACTTTTTACCAAAATGCTTTTATTATACATTGAAGTACAAAAGTAACTGGAACGCCCATGTATAAATGTCATACTGGGAATTCATTTCAAGTGGATGCTTATTGCGTCCTGCTCAGATTGTTCCGTTCCCACTGCCGCTGTAATAAATTCTCGCTTCGACGTTGGCGGGCAAAGAATTCCTCGGATATAGACGGCGATTTGTCTCCAGTGTTCGGCTGAAGAGCCTTTGTTCAAAGTCGGAAAAAAAAAGCGACGCATGCATGGCAAGCGCCAATTAGGGCAGGGAATGTGTCCAATTTTCACGTAAAACCTTCTCTTCTTTTTGCCCAATATCTCTAGCATGCCCAATTTATGGTAGCGGACCAAGTTGCCCTCATAGAGCACGCTGACTTATGCGGGTGCGAACGCCTATATATGGTGTCGATGGCATCTACGTCGTCTGCGCCAGAGTTTTCGTCATTGATTGGCAACGAACATCAGCGTCCCGAGCAGCATGGCGTCTGCAACGCTGAACAGAGGCGGTGAACGATGCGATAGCTCGCCTTCTTCTTTGCAACGAACGCCAGTACTTTAAGCTAAGCAGCGTCGGGACGAGGGTCGGCCTTTCTAGTACTCCTCTCAGAGTTGTTGGAAGACGCAAGGCTACATGTCCCCGCAGCCTTGCGAGCCTCTCGATACTCCGATGCCATGGCATACACGGGCATTAATATTTATTCTAATGGCGTCAGACGGCTACAGCGCCTGACCGGGGTGCTTGCGTCCAAGCGGCACGAAAAGCCGAGTGCCTCCGCCATATTTGCCGTCGATGCAAATATTAGTAACATGACTGACTCAACACGCTGGTAAGTGTCTAGTTGGTTGGTAATTAACCGTTTTTAAAAGTATTTATCACAATGTATTTATCACACAAAAGCCTTCATATTGCTTTTGTGTGATAGTCTTTTTGCTGAATTTTGCCATTCAGCTGTTCACGGTATTTTACAATTAATGACATTCTAATCTTCCCTCGGCGTTATTGTCCGGTGGCACGACACAACCTACGCTGATATTGCATATAGACAGAGTGAAGTAAGAAATACTCGAAGAGTATTTTTTATTTTTATTCTTATGAGGTTCTTTTTTTTTGGCAGTCCCATTGCGGACTTTTCTAGGTGAAACAAAATGACAAATAAAACCATTGCCTTCAAGTATAACATTCCTGGAACTGCACGAGGGGAGTGAGGATATGGAAAGCAGAACATGAAATACGACAAATAAGGTAAACAGGATAACATATTATTAATTCCTAGTTAAGCAAATGTACGCCTCTGCCTTGCGGAAGAGCTTGTTATCGATAATGGTGGCAATGTTTCCGGCAATGTGTTTCCCTTCCTGCGATGTTCTGGGAAGAAAGAATGACTTAGGATTGCTTGATTTAGTTCCGACTATATGGTGATGGTCGAGGACATGCGATTTGTAATGAGGTAAAGGAATAATGGTGTTAAAATTTGTGAAGCAGGGGCAAACGTGCCTATTGTTCTATGTGATGGAAAGGGCTAAATTACCTTTCATTGAAGCTAAGCTAGCTGTACTGCTAGAGCTTAAAAATATAAATGATACCATATTGTTTTGAAGGAGCTCAAGCGACACAATAAGGTTTTCAAGCTATGGGTCTAACACGGCTGCAGCGTATTCTAGTTTGGGATGCTCTGACGATTCATGCAGTACTAAAGTTAAAGATGGTGGTGCTTTGGAAACACTGCGACGTGAGTAAGGAACAATGCTGTTAGCTTTATTGATGAGGTATTCAACGGGAAGGGTTCAGGTTTGATCTTCAGTAACATGTACAGCTAAAAACTTGTATGAGTTAACAGGTTCCGGAAGAATTTTAAGGCAAGTAGGAAGGGTATATTACTCGTGCTGTGGGGCATGAAGAAGTGTCCATTTATCACTTTTTAATTTCATTAGCCAGTAGTTCCACCAATCAGTCACATAGCTCAAAGCAAATTGAGCAAAAAAAATTAGCTTCGTCGCTCAGAAGTAATATTTTTTTTGCATGCAACAAAAGCAAGTTGTTCGGTCAATGCAACCCTCAGTATAGGCAAGTAACAGTCCTGGATTGTCTGTTGCAACTCGTGTTAATGAACTGTTCCCGAACAGCCGTTCAAGCACGTCACCTCTTTCTAATGCCGAGCGTTTGATAACCGCCTTGGAGGCGAAAAGTGAGAAAGGTAGACTTTGATCAACTGCAAGTCTAAGCTTTTATTCAAAACGCAGTCTCCGTCTGCGCTTTCGCCTTAGGGCACTAGGAAATAGGACTGCCCGCATCCTCAGAATCACAGCCGCACGAGAATTCTGGAATGGACCCATATTTCATTTCATTCGTTATATGAAATCTGTACTGTAGGAAAGTGTTAAACGCTAGCTAAAGTATACATATATTAGCATGTGAAATGCTAGTTATAGATTGTGCATTTATAAAGGTGAAAGCACATCATCCTCTGAGGCAATCCCCTGCGATTACAATTTATACGCTAATAAAACGCAAGGCCACTCGACGTTGAAAAAATGTTGATCTAGTGTACATTAGGTTGATCATATTGTGATCATTCTACACCTACGCATGCCAAGGAACAATACTTTATGCTTTTGTGTCTTTTCTACAGAAGGACACTGGACCATTGAACAGAAGGTGAAGATGATAACTGATGAAGTTATGGGTCTCAAAGATAAGCAGTGGCTCAAAGAGAACTAGTGTAGTAGAGGTCTCCGTATTAATTACGACAACCGTGGGTGCTTTGCCATGCACGAAATTAAAGTACTTGAGCGGCATTGTATACCACCGCCCATCGTAATGCTGTTTCTCTGGCCGTGGATCAAACCAGAGCCCTTGCAGTCGGCAACGGGACGCTTTAGCCACCGTTGTGGCGGCGACAGCTGAATGGAACCCGATGATAGGCACTTAAAGGCACTGAAATGGAACGGTTGTTGTTTTAATTCATCTCCCCGTGTTTTGCTTTTCGTCTAGTGCCAAAATTTCTATTAAGAAGAAGAAAAGAAGCAAATCTTCATTTTTTTATGTGTACGCCACTTTCCGCGGTCTTTTACATGACCAGCTGGCTCAGTTCTTCAAACACACTCGACGTTTTTCTTCTTCTAGGAAAATATTGTTCGTGCTCCCGTTCACTCTCAGCTAAAACGTTTATTGCTCTCTCCTGCCAAATTCTGCTACTGGCACTACATCGACCGCCGAAGCCGATGTGCCGCCGGGAAACGATGACGAGTGTTTTTCGTAGTGCGTAGCGCATCCACCGTGCGGCAATTACTGCTTGTTTCACGCTCTAATTCTATCTTTATTTTCCATTTTCTATACACTTCTCTTTTTGCTTATGTTTGTATCGGTGTCGATCAGCTTCTAGGGAGCATCGATTTCAGATACTCGCCTCACTTGAGCATTGCACCGGTATCTATGTCATCCGGTATCTATGTCATTGTTAGATGAAACAAATAACAACAAATATTTCACAGATATATACCAATATTACCGCTGATACACCAGAAACAGCGAATCTGTCAGGGCTCCATTAGGAATCGACCAGTTTCAATCATGTCATCGAAAGTACTGTCGTAATGGCGACCGCTCAGTTCCCCATCCTATATCTTCCCTAATGGTATTCTCGTCTTCCTAGTATAAGTTCATAGGTTGCTGGTTCACGAATATCGGTTCGAGAAAACGAGGTAGTTGGATAGCCGAAGATGGCTATACTGCTTCAACTTCCGCTTCCCTTTTCAGAGCTTTCCTTTCCTTTTTTTTTTGCTTTATTCCTGCCCTGATTGCATAAAAAATGCCAGTTTACGGGACTCCTTCTACATCAGGCGAAAGCAAATATTGAATTCTTGAACCGGTGCATTCACATGTAAAATAAATACACATAATGATTTCCCCATCATTTTATAATTTTTTTGTGTACTCACGCTATATGTGCTAAATGACAGGAATGAAGAATTACTTCTGCGAGAACAGAAGGGAAGACACACAGCATTCGGTATCTATGTCATTGTTAGATGAAACAAATAACAACCAATTCATCACAGATATAAACCAATCTTAGCGCTGATACACCAGAAACAGCGAAACTGTATCATCAAGTTCTCACACCCTACGGAAGTACTAAGGGTCTGTTTGCTGGCTTACGGCCTTTCTTGAACGCAGCTTCTGCGATTTTTTTTTCTTTAATTTTACATTGAGATCATTGATTATCACGTTCAAAGTGAATTCTGCGAATTCAAAGCGAATTTACATTTGGCATCAATCACGCCGGCCTTCACCACACAACAACCGTTCCGCAACTCTCCTGAATAACTTCGCAGTAAAAGAAAAACCAAAGAAACCAAGAAAGCCTCAGGTGGCATCTAGACATGAATGTACAGTCATCGTTATCTGAGCTCCTACCGAAAGGTATCAGCGCTACTCTTTGGTATGTCACGCCCACCTGATCTCGCCTACTAAGCACCTTGTTTCATCTTTTGTTTGCGAATGACGGGATGTCATCGTGCAGAATTGTGCCAATGCTATGCGGAAATGTTCTTCTAGCTCCATGCTGCGGGATGGTTTCGAGAGTGGAAGGAATTCAGGCCAGGTCAAAAATAACTACTAAAGAAAAGCAGCGATAGCATAAATGGACAAAAGATACGGCCAGATATATCGATCGCCGTCGCTTTCCTATATGAACACACTAGCGAGCTGCAACTCCCGGAATCTTATCAGAAGTACTTGGAATTCAACTCGGTTTACAATTAGATTTCCGACTGCCTCCGAGACCAATTTCGGAGCGTCGCAGTGGAAATAGAATGGATAGGAAGGCATCTACGAGAACAGGGCGTCGTGTGTGCAGTTATAGGAGCAACGGTCGTGTTGCTCGGGTGGCAGGAGTGAGGGGGGTGTGGTAGGCATTTTGGAGGTGGGAGGACGATTCCGTTTTTTTCGCAGGGGAGAAAACGCAATTTCTTTTGTATTCCAAACAGAGGCGCATTCATGTATGACCCGCTTGCAATGCTGGATCGTGACAAAACAAAGTCGATGTCGCACCATTGTTCGCAAACTTTGTTTTCTCGCAACTCTCGCTTTTCCTTCAAGTGACACACAGTCCAAATCGAACTCCTGTGAATCGCAACTTTTTTTTTCAGGGATGTCATTCCTATGTGACTTCTCTCTGCTGTGATGCCCTCCTTTCTATTTTCGTGAGTCTGTCTGAACCGGCGTGTGAGAATGATCTTGAATGCGCGTCATCGCGAATTAGTTGTGTGCACGAATGCAATACCGAAACATCTGCAGACTTGAGCAATTTTTTTTTGACGCTGAAATTGTTTGCTGGGACAGGAGCAGGACCTCAGAAAATCCATCATTTTCTTTTCAGGAACAGCTTCTCTTTTTTCCCGCCGTCTTCATCCGCTCTGGTGTTGCTGTACCCTTTGAAATAAATTCACAAATCTATGCCATCAGAGTCTTCGTGGCTCACATCACACCGCACATATTACCATGCGCAAATGTCGTGCAACAGCGCAATGGCTATCGCGTGAAGCTCGAGACTGCACATTCCTGCAGGTGTACGTGTTACATCCGCATTGGCCATGGTGGGCGCAGTTCTGTTGTAATTCATTACTATAAGGTGTTTGGTCCCATAAAGTGGTAAAAAGTATATATATATATATATATATATATATATATATATATATATGCAGTAATAGATTCATGATCTCAAAGAGGTGCGACTCAGTGCATGCTGGCGGTTTTCCCGCGCATTTACCGCTACATCACAACTGCACTTTTTTATTTACCATGTCTATGGTAATGGTGAAGCTGGGGATAATGAGGTGCCGTGACGAGGACAACAATACCACACGACCGCTGCGGCGTCAAGACGGCAGTACTGCAGGAAGTGCACCCGACGGACGCTAGGACACGGACAACAGAGTCTCGGGCTTTTAACTGTTTATTCATTGAAAAGAGAGAAAAAAAATAGCTTTTTTTATAGCACAATGAGCATATACTAGTGTGCCTTTTACTCCGTGCCTTCGAGTTCACTGAACATTTTGTCCATATGCACGTGATTAAGTCGGTAGCGCGCAATGCGGCGCACAGAGCAAACGTACCCTTGTAAAACATTCACAATCACAGCACTAGAATTTTTTCGGCGTTGTGATGGCGTGGTTGGTTGTACCGCCAGTTTCGAGAGCGACCGACCGAGGCAAAAAACATGCTTATGGGACCTGATTTGTCTGCTCATTTGGCGTTGTCTAGGTGTTTTGTTTATTTTCAGATTTGTCGTTAGTTTGACAACACTCAGTGCGTTACTCCTACAGTTTTTGCTGCTCTTTAGAGCAATGAGCGTACTACTGGGAAGGTGAAAATCGGCATACTTTCCCATGTTCAGTAAATTAGTGTAGGGTGCACACTCGGAACCCTCAGCAGTATCTAAGCATATAACTAATGTCATAGATAGCTAAAGAAGGCTGGTAATATGCACCAATCTTAAATAATAACCTAAATGCGTTAACCTAATAAGTAGAGACCGAATTTTAGGCAAATGCCTTTTTTGTTCCTTGCACTCCTATCACCCCACTTTGATATATGAGCATGAATTAGAGGTTAAGGAGGGCCTTTGTAGTGCTTTTATAGTGCCTATAAATGCCTATTTTGGCGTTTGTGCCTAAACGCCTATAAATGCCTATTTTAATTATCGGTGCCTATATGAACATGATTTAGCCTCAAGTTTCGGCTTCGAGTGCAGTTAGAGATCGTTATTCATATTGCCGGGCAACATTGTTGGGAACTCTATGGGGTTCAACCTAGTCCTCTAGTTCAACCAACTCCCGGAAAACAACCGCTAGCAGCAGTGAAATGGCACGCGCCGGCCAGTATACGCCGCCACGCTGGCATGGCGCGAGCGGTTGGCGAATGCGAAACCTCGGAGGGCCGTCAGGGGAAAGGAGAGTGAAGAGCAAACGAAGAAAGAAAAATCTGATATGCACGCGGCTTTTGTTTTGTTTGGAATTTACTTTGTAAGGTGTTCACTGCCATCGAGCGTTCCTTCTCAGCGTACAAGAGGCCAAGTGACAAGAGGCACAATTTTGAATCCAAAAATCTGGAGATGGTGGTATAGTTTGTTATTGTTTCCACAATATTCACAGTGACTACATTCCACGTGCTCTCCAAACAGATTTCTTCAAACGTGTGCACTTCAAATGGGCGCAATTGTATTTGGCAGTGTTGGGACGTGTTGCTTGTACAATTCGGATAATGTCATTGTATATGAGAAAATTGCCAGAGTTGTACCTAAGAGTAATAATGTAAGAACATGTTAATTTCTTAATAAACCGTAGTCTCTATTGCATTTATTATTTGTCTGTTTTAGCTGTATCCTATTTTAATTGCATAAGGCAGACCTAAAGTAGCGCTTTCTTTTTAACCAGTAGTCCCAGCTTTCAAGTATTCTTTTTCATGCCTGTTTCATTATATGAGACACTCGAGTACAGTGGCCATTGAACATGAATATGAGCAGTGTGCTTGTTGAATTGAGCCAATTGATCGTCATTAGTACCACAGTTTTATGGGACAATTGCACGGCTATGTTCAACTGTTGGCGCATTTGTGCCATCATAAACAATAACATTTCTTGTTTTCCTGTGGTAGATACAGGTCGCGCACGTCTTCGTATGCATTTATGTAAAAACTTATTGTGCCTATATTTACGACGTTGGAGGCCTAAAACGTTGTTTTGCCTGCCTATTTTTGGCGCCTAAAACGCGCTTTTTTAATGCCTAAGATTCGGCCTCTACTAATAAGTTAAATAATAACCTAAATTTGCCTAAAAAAGCCGGGAGGCGCGTTTTGCTTTGTTTGCGATCAAGACATCAGTGAACCTATTGTTGAGTGCAGCAAGCACCATTCCTTATAATGGGAATCATGCGCTTTTATCCCGAACGTTCTTTCAGGGATTCAACAATTACCGAGGAAAATCTTTATCCCCAGACATTAGAGAGTCTTCTCTCTTTTATTCACTTTTTTTTGTGATGTGAAGTTGTACAGTGACCAAGGGTTACACGCATGTTATCTGCAGGAGCTATCGCAATTATAAGCTACTTTTGACTACTTGATACTAAACATGTTAGGCTAAAATTCTTCCCTCCTTGACATGATTTTGTTGCACGTGCACATATCTGCGTAGCGTCAGTGCGGACAGTGAATTTTAGAAAACACATAAAAAACGTACGATGTCGATGGAAGAGTGTGCTGAACTGGGCTAGTTGGCGCATGTTTACAAGGAAATCGAACAGCGCATAGGACGGGACATAGTGAAGGCGCTTTGTAAGATGGCTTTACTACATCCAATTTTTTTTAATCAATTCAGTGCGAAAAACACACAGCCCAACTTCGAGTTGAACTTGCTCAGCACTTTTCATATGCATAGGTGCGCAATGCGAAATATTCTGCTTGGCGGCAATTACATAACGAAATGCAGAGCGAAATGAAATGCACCTCATCTTCATGATTGAGGCACTAAATATGAACAGAGACCTAAAAAGGAGAAGAGGATTGGGGGGGGGGGGGGAGCAAGCACGAAATTCGTAAGTTTCCAATTGCGAAGGTTAGTAAGACTAACTTACGCGTACTTTTTGTTCAAATCTGCGACTACAGAAGAGGTTGATGCAAGCAGTGCCGACGCTTGTAGTCGGTATTTCCCGTTTTGTCCCCAAACATTACCGCGTTGCTGGCGTTAAATCATCGCGCATATGCAAGCAAAAGCTTTAGTTCCCTCGCGTGTGAGGCTTCCAAGTTTTCAGCTGCACTATATCGCTTGTGCAATATTTTCCGTGCCACGGGAAAATGTCGCGTGCATGTAAAATCGGTAGGAACGATTGCACATGCATCGCAGAAAAATACATACGAAAGAATCGTCATTAAACATTCAAACCCCTGAAAACTCACGGCCTGTGTTTCACAAGGAGAGAACTTACGCGCAATGCCCTTCTTGGGTTTGAATCTTGCCACTGAATAACTTATGGGCCACGTCATCTTAATTTTTCATGAAATGCGCTGTTTAGGCAAGCAAGTAAAAAGAAATGCGTCTCACTCAATAGAATGCAGCAGTAGAGCTGGAATAGAGCGACTACTAAAGCATGTTCAGACATCCTCGCCCGATAAAATCGAACAGTAAGCAGAAGTGTGTTTCGCCGCCTCTAGTTACAGACGCTTGCACTTCGAAGCATTGAGCTTTGTAACGGGCTTAGAACAAGCTTGACTGATGAATCGAATAAAGACAGGCACACGGCTTAGATTATAAGCCTCCAACATATTGAGAGAAGTGAGAAGTGGGGCTCGCATTCTTGATTCACTAGATGTAAATCCTTCATCACTATGCACACGGTACTTCCCAGAAGTTAGTGAAGGCATTTTTTCTGCGTTCTGAAAACTACTGGCATGTGCGAAAGCTTTGAATGCGTAGTGCTGTCGGCACACGTGCACAGAATCACTGCATTTTTCCCTCTCTCTATTTTATATTCCCTTTTCCCTTTCCCAAATACAGTGTAGCCAACCAGACACTTTTCTGGTTAAGATCCCTGCCTTCTCTCTTTCTTTCCTGTCTTTTTCCTAACCTCTTTCCGATGCTCGTAAATTCACATTACTTTGACATTGAATGCATACGGGGGAAATGTACACGTGCTAATGAAAAAAAAAAGAAACAACGTCTAGTATGTTTCATTGAATGCAATGGGTTTCTCGCCAAGTGAAATCTCCTGCTCAATGAATCACGTCAGAGATGCATTCAAACTTAGTAGTCGAATTATCACTTTTTTTCATGCGATGTAGAACGGGGTGGGCAAGTTATACTCGCATATATTTTTTTTCGAACAAACAGTTTTCTTAATTGCAAACGTTATCAAATCTCGTTTGCTGTTCTGCTACGCCACAAGCGGCCATTCCTATATAGTTCTTACCGTTTTCAGTTTTTTTTTTGTTTCTCTAATAGTTACACATAACTAAACCACTGTACTGAAGTGTTTTTTGTGCAAACGGCAAAATGTTCCTAGGCACGTATTGAATTTAGCGACCTTTATTTTTGTAAAATCTATGTGGTAATGAAGGCAGAAAACAAACCATACGGAAATGAAAGAAACACCGGAAAAATTCATAGTCACTTCAGCTTAGGCCAAAGAGGGTGAAGGCGAAAGCCTGCGCGCTCAATAGACATTCCTTTAATTTAAATGACATTCTCATTCGAGTGCGTTGTTATTTCTTATTATATGCTTTTTTCCGACCAAAGGTCACGGGTTCGAGTGCTTTGATTGACGCTACCTTAATTAACTCTCTATTAATTAACCTCGCCTTAATTAACAACAAAGGTCGTGAGTTCAAGTGTCTTAATTAACTCTATAATATTTACTTGTACTTTAATTAACTTCCCCTTAAAGCCAAAATGGTGGGTTCGACTGCCACATAAGCTCGAGGGTTCGACTCCCACCGAAGGTCGTGGGTTCGAGTGCCTGAATTAACGAAGCTTTGATTACCACGGTGACGACGGGGACCCGCACACCATCACATTTGCTGCGGGGCGGTGTAGTAAGTAAATTACTGCACCGAGTTGTCATTGTGTACGATTTCCTTTCGATGACACGGTTTTGGCTCAAGGTCGTTGAAGGTCGACTGAACGATGAGACATGCAAGGCTTTCGCCTTAAAAAATCACCTCATATCCACGACGTGAATGATGATGAGTGGGCGAAGCATCGGGTGATCATTCGGGTAAACGAGAGCTACGGACGAGAGACAAAGAGAGCGCGCGTCGGGAACGAATGCTCTTGTGCACCGCGGCGCCCCTAGCTACGGACGAGAGAGAGACAGAGATCGCGCGTCCAGAACAAGAGAGAAAAAAATCACCGCTTATCCACGACGTGAATGATGATGAGTGGGCGAAGCACCGGGAGGTCATTCGGGTAAACCAGAGCTACACCGTACTAGTATAGTGCCTTGAATATACTTACTGTAAGTATATTCTAGGCACTGTAGTACTAGAATCCAGAGCTACGGACGAGAGAGAAAGAGAGCACCCCTAGCTACAGATGAGAGAGAGAGAGCGCGTCCGGAACGAACGCCCTTGTGCACCTTAGCGCCCCTAGCTACGGACGAGAGAGAGAGCGCGCGCGTCGGGAACGAGAGAAAGAGAAACGAACGCCCTTCTAAAGCCCTTTGATGTTATTTTACGCCCTTATGTACCGCAGCGCCCCTAGCTACGGACGAGAGAGAGAGAGAGAGCGCGCGCGTCGGGAACGAGAGAGAAAGAGAGCACAGCTGCGCCTCTAGCGGGAGCGGCGAGTACTAGCGTGACTACAACGGCGCGACGGCGCGATGACGGCGGACAAGGCTCGACCCTAAGGAGCTTCACCCCTAAAATTTCCGCCTCCATTCCACCCTGTGAAAGTGGATTTACAGCGAAGCTGTTTCCGACGTTACAGAAGCGCCACCACCACAAGGTGTCGCAGCGTCGAGATAAATGTAGCGTTCACGTTCGCGGCGTCCATACACTTGCGCTTATACCCCGCGTTCACGAAGTGAACGTCACTGTAAATCTTTAAGTCTTGCCCTGACGTCGATTATGGTCGCAGCAAACTCTGCGCGACCGATGCAACGGACAGAGCACCCACTCATCAGGGACAGATACATCGTTTGCACACATTCGTCACGCACGCACGCGCGCTTGCCGGAGTGCAGCATATATCCTCATTCTAGTAGACCCGCCTGGCGCAAATGCGTTATTGAACTATTTCTTACGCTTACGCTTCGGTGTTGCATTCACCAATTCTTACACGTGTTTGATTGGAATGGCTTATAGCGCCGAGTGCAATGCCTGCGGTGTCGATGAGACTATAGAACTCCTACTATGCTACTGCCCATCTTTCAAAATGAAAGACATGACCTCTGCAACGTTCTCAAAAGGCTGGATAGAAGACCGTTCACCTTGAGCAAGATCTTGGGACCATGGCCTCGAATATCACAGCTGCAAAAGGCCACAAAAGCGCTGCTGCGATTTTTGAGAACTACAGGACTGAGTGACCGTCTACGATCCGGACTGATTGATCATCAGCGATAGAACAGAGATCTGTTGCTACATCGATAGCAACAGATCTCTGTTCTCTGTTCTCTGATTGGTAGCTCTCGCTATCTCTCGCTCTCAATTTCTCAAAGCAAAGTGCGTCACAAAATTTGTAAAGTACGAGTTACACATAACGTGCAGGCATGATGGCATCGGATTGTAATTAGAACATACGAGAAAACATAATTATGTTACGCGGAAACTCAAAATTACACTAGCTCTGTCTGGAGAAAAAAAGTTTTCTTTTTCGACGCGATGGTGTACACGCCGGGGTAGCCATATACAGCTTCGCAGTAAAACCGATTCCGTGACAACAAACTGCTGTTCCTATTTATTTGGAATCATGTCATATTTCCGTAAGCACGTCGCTGACAGCACCATTTTTCTTCACTTTCTAACTGATGCTGCGTGTATTCACTGAAGCGAACTTGTACGGCTGCGCTTGCTACTGGTCGATCAGTACCAACGTCCTTGTCTACACAAATGACCAAGCGCCATCATCTTTCATCTACCGGCGCTGCATTGAACGGTTCGCATGGCTGTTGCCATGGGTGCCCCTCATGTTGCCTGTAGCCTGTTGTTTGGGAGATCCAATATGTACAGTCATTGTCAAAAGTTTGCGAAATGCGGGTTTCTCGAGACAGACGAATTTCAACGCAGTTTCAGTTTGCATCCAGTAAAATATTACAACTCTACGTTGGACGCTTACAATAGTACTGGTAGCAAATTTAATTTCTAGGCCTACGCACCCAATCTCCTGAAATAATCCGTTTTTTCCCAGATTCCACGCCCCTTAAACTTTTGACTACGGTTATACGTCACGTATATAAGGCCATTTTCCGGACTTTAAAATCAGGTGGTTGTTAGACAGCGCGTTGTTCTGTCGCTCTTGCTGTGTCCTGTCCTTGCTCATGAGTTAAACCACACGTAAGAGAGCCTGCCTTGTTTGGTCTCCTATTCTCTCCCTCATATCGATACTCTTGCATTCTTACCGGTCGTGCAAGCATAGACACCTGCGTCATACCTACATGTCACCAGCTCTACTGATGTCGTGATCTGCACCAAATGACTATGCCCCCCAAAAAAGGGTGAGAACAAGCATATCTATTTCAAGAGGAAGAAAATAGCAGCGGAGCCCTCCCCTTAATTACTTCCTGAACTGTATAGCCGCGCATCTCCTAGCCCAATCTTGCACTTCCGGCACCACCCAGTGATCAAACTATCCCAGTTTAGAATGCAGGTAACCTGGTATCTAGATGTTATCAAAGACACCTTGAAGGATGACATGAAGTAAGCAGAAGGCTGAGCGAGCTGGTAACGAATTATGATTTTAAAAGCAGTCGTTTGTGTTGTAAATTTCGTCTCTTGTGTCCGTGTCTATTACGCATGCTTTTAAAATGCTTTCAAGCAAGAATGTTCCGATCTAGTCTCGCTAGTTCTCTCGTTCACTCGCGAGTCTTTTCAGTGGGCCATTTCTCACAGCCATGCTTTGTTACTGCACAATAAAATGAACAGGAAATTCGGTGAGGCCTAAAATTCAACGAAATGAAATGTTTTAATATCTTTTTACTATAACTCGTTGTGGTGTCAATCTTACTCACGCAGTTAATTGCAATGTCTGAAACTTTCTTCACGTTTATCATCTGATTCAGCCTCTTTGTTGTCTCTCTCTCTCCTTCCCCGCCACGAGGCTTGATTAATGAGGATATTTCGACAGTGGGTTATATGACAGTGCCTCTTGACATCTGCTCGTTATTTAATTAGCAGTAACGATAACTTCGGTGCATTCTAAAAGTTTTTCCGACAAGCGTCTTTTGCATTTCGTAGTTCAATAAATTTTTCTAGACCACAACACTTGAGCAAGGTCTTATTATTAATTCCAAACCAAGGGAGGAGCATATGTTGTGCAATATGCAAGCGGCCAGTTCTGAACAGGCATAGGTTGCACTTGGAGATTCAGACATTGACACTCGGCAGCTGTAAATTATTTCTGATATTCTAAGCATTGATTATGTCGAAAACACTGAATCAAATAGAAATGTAGCACTGAGCTATGAGCATACGCTAATTATTTCCTTCTGAAAAAAAGGTTTTAACGGAATATCCGAGACTAAAAGATATCAACGGCGTTTCTCCCGAATTCTCTCTGACCCGGGATGTTCGCATGCTATATCTATCTTATGGAATGAAATTTTTGTTGGGTGGAATGGATGGCACGAAATTAACAGTGAAAATTACTGGTGGTGTGAAAGACGTGGATGCGCCTACCACTGCGATCACTGTTTGTTGAACAATGTGCTGCACGTTCGAGCAAATTTAAATAAAAGCGTACCGCTGGCTGCAAATTAGTTGTCCGATCGGTTATTCATGGGTGTCACCAGTGCTCAGGAGAAACCGAATTTCGACAAACTCAGGCCTTCCTGCATAACACCTCAACATTATTGGAGGCGTCGTCGAATGAAGTTGTAGTGCTGTTAAAAGAAAGTACGAGTAATAAACCTTCGGACTGCCTCTTGGAGCTTTAGGTACGCAATAATGCTAAAAGTAACTTCACTAGGTGCATGGGTGCAATACAATCAAAGCATAAGAGCGTTGTGTCCATTTCGAACAAATATAAATAAATAACAGAGAGAAACCAAGCAAAAACATCCGTTTGTAGAATAGATTCTTAGCAGATGTGATTTTTTTTTCTCGTTTAGACGTTTTCTTATTTTTCTCAAGAGCCTAGGCAAACAACTTCTTATATGAGACGGCCGGGCTCGCACTAAAGGGGGTTAACGGCTCAGTGAACTAGAAAGGCAGCGTCGCTGAGAAAGAACTCAGGACGTCATGAACCCGTCGCAGTTCATCATCTCTTTTGTTTATCCCGCCTTTTCCTGTGTACATTGTGTGAAGGCGAAGGTAAATGCAAGATTGCGGACCTTGATGCTCTCTTATACAGGACCTTCTGTATACCTGTTCGATCTGCCGCTGCCTCTCCCTCGCCTGTAGATACAGACAGCGAAGAAGCGCTTTGGAGCTGCTTAGCGAATGGAGTGTATCAGAACGGTATCCGGTACGCGCACCGTCCTCAAGAGAGAGAAAAAGCAAAGAAAATGGCTGATGGTCTTTGTAGCGACAGCGTACGCTGTGCAGGCGCGGAAGCCCTAGGAAAGGGATTATTGTGTGGCAATAATTTTTCTCCTTGCACCCCCCCCCCCCTCCCCCTGCATCCGCGCCTGTCTTGAGTTATTTAGTCTCTGTATTGGCTTTTTAAAACTATTTATTTAGTGCAAGTTTTAATCTTCCACTGACGCCTGAACCGTTTCGGAAGGGATATGTAACAGTCCAGCTCTCAATGACAGCGTGTACTCTAGCCGCCTTTTCTTATTATTTTGTTTTGTTTTGCTTTTTTAGTAGGCGGATGGTCATGGTTGTGCAGTCGGGGCTGTCATGCCATTCCTCCAAACAGTGACAAGGAAAGCCTCTACTTGGAGGCCCTTTTAGGCTTCCACTGTTAATCACCTCAAGTCTTCAGCTTACTCTCTTTCCTTCTATTGTTTAGGAATTTTTATCAAACACATGGTGTGTAACGTAGCCGGGCCGGCAAAACGAAAACAAGAACTACATACGCCTGCGATGTGTCAGCACAGTGCAGATCCGTGTTTGTTGGTAAAAAACGGTACTGATGAGCCGCAAACGCACCTTTACCGTGGATTTAATTTTTTTTTCGTATTTCTTAAATATGCAAGACCCTGCAAGTTCACTGCATTGAAGAGAAACAGTCCGCAGTTCCATAGCTAACTATGCGTATTCATGCGAAAATACAATGTCTTGTGTGCAGGGTTGTATTCCTTGCTATTCCTCAGAATTTTGGGGCAATGCCACAAATGTAATGATGTTTAAAGGTAAAGAAATATTATAATAGGCGCGCAGCTTTTCTGTGTAATTAAGGGAAACATTCTTACGTGCACAGAAAATAGAAAGAGCATTCAGTGGATCAATCAGAGCTTTTCCAAATATAAATCATTCGTATTAAATTGCTCGTGTACTTGGCAGCATCAGTTTAGTGTGTCTAAAGCAACATTATTTAGCATTTTATGTGACCCCCAATGTCTTTCAATATAACAATGACAGGCTGATACAGTCATCGCACCTTTAGATGAAACACTTCAGTTCAGGACGTTTTGTTGGAGCCTACACGTATAGTATAGCATCAGACTTCCTCTCATTTATACAGTTTTCATAAAGGAAATACAACGACACTGCCACTGCATCTGACAATGGCCTTTGCGCGTGTCATATTTCCTTTATCGATGCAACAGGTATATGAGGCAAAAGGAAAATTTTTGACCCTGAAATCTGATTACCTGTATGGGCTCTGCAAGTTACGTCAGGCAAGTCTCATTTGTATATCAGATCAGTGATTGCACTTAATTACTTCATCGCATAGATGTTTCACAGACAAGCCGTACACGTAAGCCTCACGTGAAGAACACTATAAAACTATGGCGAAGGAAACCACAAAACGCAAAGCTGCAGAGGTGAATTAGTTGCCCAGAGTGATGCTACCGCAATTGTCGCCACTATGGATCACATTCGCACTTGTTTGCACTTCTGTCTCGCTAACATAACTCCACGAGGACTAGGCAGCGTCATTCCCGAAGTCTTGTGAGAATGACCGCAGAACGAAAAATCTGGGCTATTCCTCGTAAATTCTACACTTTACTCATTGGTTCAAAGCTGCACTTAGGCCTTCACTGCTTATTAGATTTAACATTCGTATTCCTTTCAAACGTTTCACAGTTTCGAGCGTTTCTTTAAAAGCCGTGTGCAACAGAGCCGAAAACCATGCCATACGGCCGTTCACGTAGAAAGTCTTGTAGCGGGTGCTTTGCTCTAAACTTTGCAGAGAAGAAAATTAGTTCCCTTGATGATCATACAAAAACTCATCTTTGTAACACGTTCAGTGATCCACCATTGAAACATACTAGCCAGTGGTCTGCTATCCAAAATTACAGATAGCTTAGAGACAGATTGCTTCCACTTACAATGGTGAATCTCATCGCAAAATATGTTTGAAAGAGGAAATAAAAAGCAAACATAAAAAGGTTGAAACAGATACAAACTATGTCAAATGTTCAAATAATTCAAAGTTACTAAGCAATGACCCAGCACGAAGGTGAAGGAAGCTCGAAGGCGGGTCTCGCCCACTTTACGATGCCAATGACTTGCGGGCACCAAAAATGCCTGGGGTGAAAGTCAAATGTGTCGCACGCGGCTTTACAAAGCGCGAGACGAAGGCCTAAAGAAATGGGCCCCAAGGGTGACATCACGCATTCTTCTTCCGCCGTTCTCGGGCTGCAGCCACCAAGTGTTTTTTCTTTTTTCTTAGTTAAGTTTTGAATGGCTCAGTAATAAAGTTCCTCTTTGAGCTTCTTCTATTCTACTGGCTTTTCCAGCCTTACTTTACTTAGTCTTCTGGGTCGTGCATTCGTAACGCGCCCACGGCTTTAAAGGGAGGAGCAAGTTTGCTTGAAGTGTGGTTCTCAGTGACCGAGGCGTTATCAATAAGATACAAAGGCAAAAATTCCTACAAGAAAGGTATTGTGCCTGTTTGTCTCATTGCCTGAAAGGTAAAAACGAATTAAAGCGGCAACAAAAAAAAAGGTTTTCTTTCCTGAGTCCTGTGGTCTGTTCGGAGGAGACTAGCGGAAACCACTTACGACAGAGCTCGTAAATAAAGCTGGCAACTGCCAGACTCAGTCCAGTGTAGAAGAAAATTCTTTGCTTGCGTTTGCTTGAACTATATAGAGGTGAAGTAACGGGGAGTATAAAGGGACTATGCAAGAATTTAAATATATCTATACGCATAAGTTATACGTTGTCTAGAGCACCATTGATGATAGCCAAGAGAATGAATGAAAGAGCGGCAAAGTGGCCCTGAAGTCTTTGTGGTAAATAAACAACTCGGCCGCCGTACGCGTTCTCAAAGTTATGAAAGCGTCTCGCGAAAGTAAAGAACTGCAACCGCCAAAAACGGTTGCGCATTCTCCTTTACTTCGCACAAGACTGAGTAAAAATTGCATAGGATTGTCATTTCTTACTATTTTGCTGCCATCCTTCTTCAAAGCTTGTTTCCTAATATATTCTTGGTATAAGCACGAAGAAGATACGGACGGTGGCGGAAAAAGACAGAGCGAGTGCTAACTCACAACTAAATCTTTATTGGAAAGAACAAACATATACATATAAGTGATTGCAAAAACCGTAGCAAAGAAAACATCACATGGTCGAAAGCATAACAGTTACCAGAAAAAAAACATTCAGAAAATGGTGAAGTCGCTAAAATTTAAACAAGAAAACACTACTTAGCACTGACGCACGTGCTGAGTAAATATTGAAATTCACCTTCTGACAATGATAATGATGCCTGGCTAACACAAGTTTCTCCTAGTCTTTTTATGTGAAATGCCTCAATTATTTCGCTTGTAGTTTGGCATTTGTGTCTAGAAAGGGCTTTTGTGTCCTCAAACAATGGCCTACAACCGCACGTAAACAATGCGAGGCTAGATGAGAAGCATTGGAATTGTTAAGAGAATGCTAATGTTCGTTTAGTCTAATATTGAGGCACCTGCCGCTCTGTCCAATATAAGCTTTACCGCACTTGAGTGGAATGTGATAGACTATGCCTGTGTCACAATGTGCTAAAGGGGACACGTGCCTAACGCCACAATCAATTTTTCTTTTTACTCACCCCTTCTCAAGTTTTTTTTTCCTTATGATAGGACACATCCTTGACAACTTACAGGGAGCCGAAAAAACCGTATTGACGTCGTATCTCCTGGCTACATTCCGTAAACCATGTGACAACCTGTGCACATAGGGCACCACCGCAAACAGTTCTTTTTTCTTTTTCTTGCTGTTTTTTTTTTTTTTGCCGCACTCTTGACCCATTGTGAAAGCTTTTCGCAGGTTAGTGATAACAAATGTGCTGGATATCCAGCCTTCTTTAGCCTATCTAGCTGTTGCGTAAAACTTTGTTGCATGCAGTGTTTACATGACTTAGCAATACTGGATCAAAGTGCTGAATAAACTATCCCCTGTTTTACAAGTTTGGAATGGCAAGAAAAAAAATCAAGTGGTGGTTTCTTTTGCCCTTGGCGAATAGCACCAACAGACATGTTCCTGTTGGAACGTAAGGCATATATCTAAAAACTGCAATGTATTATTCTGGATAAGCTCAAGCGTGAAAGCCAGGCCCCCACCACATTCCTTAAACACTTTGAAAATATCAGTAGCTTTTTTTTTGGTGTAGTTATAACTTGAACAAAACACGAGGTAATGATCTACGTATCGAAAGGTGCGTACTGTGAGCATTTGTTGGTTTTTTGCTCAATGCTTGGGATATTCGTGACGTGTGATCAAACGTCTAAGGCTATGAGAGACTAGAAACACATCCTTTCTTGGGGGCAATTCTTAGAGTGCACGGACAGGAGAAGGGGGGCACCAGTGGATGTGTGCTGTAAGCATATTTCTGTTTCTGCACTTCCATATGTGCAGCAAGCAGTAAGCTTTTACAGTACCTTGAGCTTAGGTGTTTACTACAGAAACATTGCATTCATCTCATCTATATTACGCACAGGGAATCCTGTGCCAAAACTTAATGGAATTGGCTATCCTTGAGGTATCATACACGCACGCTACTTCTTAAGCCGGAACTTGAAAGCTAAGCAGTTTAAATGAAATCGAGGATTGTTCGACATGCATTGTAAAGGACGATGATACGATAAATATCAAAATGCAAAATCAGAGTATCGGGTCTTTGGGGTAAGACGCTAAATGCTTTTCTAGCAGAGATAAAGAGAAATGAGTGTACCGGAAATGGTCATTCATTGTGGGAATGCGATTTTCACTTCTGCAATAATTGGACACTGAAGACGAGCTTATATTTATTATTATTCTGATTACTAATTACTTTTGGAAATTTAGATAAAGAAACCTTACACTACGTTTCACTGGTTATCTGCTCGTTTAAAAAACATGTTTCGGTAAGAAATGTGTGGATTTAAAAAGGTCCGTTCGCATTTCCAGTGCTGTTAAATATGATGGATGGATGGGATAACTTTATCGTGAAACGTCAGTAGAATAGACAATTTTGGGTGCCTTGCTGGCGTATTTCATTGAAAGAAGTGATACCACAGCTGCAGGATGTTTCTGGCTTGGACAGGCTTTATTACGTTGGATTACCAGGAAAGTCAACATGCACAATTTCTTCATCATTCAGTGGCTCTCATGACCAAGAGCCGAGATTTGCGATTTGTTGAGCACTGATAAAAAACCATTACAAGTTGTGGGACTCTATCTAACGGTGAGTAAGTGCGTAGAGAAGATCGGAAGGATGGGGAACCTACCAGCTGCGTAATGCCGGAGCTCTCGCCAAAATCAGCTACTTCGGTATCCATCTCCCCAACAGCCTCAACTACAGCAAACCCTAGGTTCCAGTGCTCAACTACTTTTGTCGACTCGCCATCCAGTTCTAACGATAGCCCGGACTAACAACGAAAATGTGGCTTTCCACTAACCTAAAGCAATATGAACACGGCGAATGGACTGGTAACATCATCCCAAGAATCGAGTACAGCACCGGTGTTCATAAAGCGGCATGAATCTGCTGCATTCACTCCAACATGGACTGACATTCACCTATCTGAGCCACAGCCACTTTCGCGTGTCTTCCGACCCCGCCGTCCTCGGCGTCCTAAGCATCGTTTGTCTGTACCGCCAATACCCTCGGTACCTATCGGTCTCCAAAATCACGCGGGATGAGGCGACTTGTCATGTGGTGAAGGTCTGCGTGATGGCGTGCCGGGAGGACGATGCTGTGAGCCTGAGGAAGCGTAGTACCCGATCAACGGCGCACCGCAGGTCGTCGTAGATGTTCGGCCCAAGAGGTGATAGTCGGTCGCGCGATCAGGCCCTCTGGAAGCTCCCGCTGTGCGCGGTGGTAGCATGGCAGTGGATCAGTCCCGTTGTTGATGGAGAAGTGGCTTTCAACGTTCATAAACCAGATGGCTGGATGGGCGAAGTAAAACTCCTGCAGGCCGAAGAGGCGCGGGGCGTCTGCTAGTTACCATCACGCTCGCCGTGTCTGAGTTTCCGTGTTGACGCTGGCATGGCTGGCTTAAGCTTCCAGAGTCACCAATTATGTGGAGGTGGCTGAGGAGAGGAGAAGCGGCCACGTTTACTGGAGCCGTTCAGCCATGGTACCGATGGTGCCAGGTAGCGGCAGCTACCTGGGACAATCGCGAGCACAACCGTGCCAACGTGACCACTACCGTTCCAACGTGACCACTACCAACCAACGCGAGCACTACCGTGCTCGCTTCGCGAGCAAGCGTGCATGCTGCTTTTGTTTGCTCTGTGGTGTGGGGGCCGATTATCGTGCCGCTACAGGGGCGCGAATTCGTGTGCGTTTCAAAGGGCAGAGATACCGAGCCTCTAATTGGCAGCCGAGAAGAAGGCACTTGATTCGCATGAGTGGCCATCACTAAAAAGAAAACTGCAAAGTGGTTAGAAGCTTACATCGAAGCGCCGTGCTTTGCGCCTTGAAACGCTATGCATGTCGCCTCTCGAGTGAAAAGCGACCACTGGTAGCTTCATTGTAGACTGAGGCGTAATCACTCTTGTTCACGAGCGCGAAGAGCTACTGCAGGAATCTATCAGCTCGAGACCCACATTTCAGAGAAGATTTGAAACTAACACAGCAGACGCGACTCATGTGAAATGCTTGTGACAAAACAAGCCGGACAATGGGTTTGTAGTACCGTAGTTTCTTGTCGTGTCATTTTCAAGCGCTCACTTGTGCCATTTGTTGCCATCGCTAACATTCAGAACAAATCACGTTTCTCTCGTTCTATTAAGCACGAAGGAAGTGTTTGTTATTGTCAATCAGGCTATAGAAAAAAAAACTAATTGGGGTGCTATATTGTTTCTTACCAACCTTGTACCACCTCGATTGTAAGACAAGTCCTTCACCTTCGTTAATAGAACACGTGTAAAGTACCAGTGAAACTTCATTTTTGACAGTGTAACAGTTTCCCACTCCTGCTTCCGTAATAAAAGCAGTTAATGACAGTCCTGAACACATAACCAGAGTACACAACAAAGAGAAGAAGGACTTTGGACTTGTAAAACCCAAAATCAATAAATGAAAGCTACTTCAATGAACTGCAACATGTATCTAGTCAAAAAACATGCGCACTGACAACATTCATAAGTAAATATCAGAAGCACACTTAAAGCAAGCATTACGATCTTGTAATATACGTCTCTCAAGCTTTATTGCCTAAGCAACCGATGGTCGCAATATCACGCCTCAGCAAAAACGTTGTTCAAGCTTCTTCAATAAAACATAAAGTGGGGTTCGTGTTTTCCTGACAATGTTTTCAAGTTTAGTGATCACCAAGAAATGTTCCAGAAAGGAGCCTTAAGAAATCCGGCCATAGTAGAATTTACTGCTGGGAAGAAAAGCGTCGTTGAAGCTACCTCGCCTTTCCTATATTTCTGTCCTAATCCAAGCAGATTGTATTAGCGTGTCATACTCCTCACGCAAGATGAAGCGACAGGAGCCAAGGTAGCTAAAAGTAACGCCTTGAAGTAAATGTAGAAGGTTCTTTTTCAACAATTTTTCTTATTCTACCACGAGCGGTAATGCATTAAAACCTCAGCAGTAAGAGCTAAGTTCCGCTAGTGCGACTGCACTTCTCCCGAGAACAGTAGGAGTCCGGAATATGCGAAATCAGATTAAACATTCGTTATTGCTGTTTGGCGCAAGTCCTCTTTCCTTGGAAGCAGTGACATATCGGAATCCTTTGAGGCACTTCCTTTGAGTTACCGAAAGACGGAAGAAAAACAGAGAAAAACTAGAGCCGCTATGTGCAACCACCCACCGAACTAATGGCGAAATAATGGGATTAGGTGATCTCTGCCTCACTGCTATAATACTGCAAGACAGCACGCTCAAATGCACGCGGCGTTATGTGTGCTATACATAGCCCTATTTCCATAACCTATAAAGGCATGTCTTGCAACTTCCAAGAAGTGCTATTCGTGGGCTTGCATAGGTGACGCCATTCGTCCTCGCAATTTATAAAAGCCAACAGTTCGAACCCTGCAGGATGTCTATGGCATAACTTTTTTAACGCTAGCATAGACTTGTCATTCCCGCATCATTCTCCTCCCCCTCTTCCATCCACTCATGTGACTCTGCCCCCATTCTCATCATCATCTGACCTCGCCTACATGATGGCTGGCTAGTGGGCGCTCACGCGTAAGATAGACAGAACAAAGAGAGGAAATGCGGGGAGGTTAACCAGACGAGCGTCCGGTTTGCTACCTTACACTAAGTATAAGGAAAAGGGGCAATAGAAAGTGAAAAAAGAGGAAAAAAGTGAGTACTGAGTACACGTGGGACGATGTACAGAGACACTCTAAGCGGTCTCTTAAACCGGTGCACTTCAAGTAGTGTACTAGTGCCCGAATTGCTTTTTGTGTCAGTGACGGATGTAGCCATGGTTCCAGTATCGTAGACTCAGAGAAGGGTCTCGAGTCCAGCCGGTTTAAAGTTGCCCTGAGAGAGAGGCGTTGTACGTCGTAGCGAGGACAGGTACACAATAGGTGCTCGATGGTTTCCTCGTACCTACAGGAGTCGTACATCGGGCTCTGGGCAATTCCCATACGATCTGAGTGAGCGTTCGTCAACGGCCCTCCCAGCCACAAGCGGCACAGCAAGGTTGTTTCGCCACGAGAAATCTAGATGGCAGTTGTAGCCGTAGCAAGGGGTCCAACTTATACAATCGACAATTGAAGGCACTTGAACACCAGAATGCTTGTCACTTTTTGTGTGCAAGCAGATGAAGTTCCATGGCAGTATCCGTCCTCGCCAAAGGTATTGCACGTGTCTGCGTGTCTTCGTGGGCAGACCGGGCAGCCCTGTCAGCAAAGTCATTGCCGACGATGCCACAGTGAGCAGGAATCCACTGAAAGATTGTGTTGTGCCCTGTTTCCAGAGCATGGTGGTGTACTTCCCTGATGTAGGATATCATCGGCTCGTAAGTTCTGTGATGTAAGGCAGACGTTACACTGTACGTGAAGAGCTGCCTTAGAGTCACAAAATATGACCCATTTCTGTGCCGGCTCTTCGGTGACGTAGGTCACAGCTGCACGGAGGGCTGCAGGTTCTGTCGACGTAGACGTAGGCATATGTGACAATTTGAATTTAACGGTAAACTGCTTGGCTGGAACGACGAATGCGGCAGTTGAGCTGGAAGGTGAGGTCGAACCGTCGGTATATATATATATATATATATATATATATATATATACATATGTATGCAGTCATGATATGTCTGGTGCAGTAGTAATAGGAGCGTCAGTTGCTTCAGAGCCGGCGATGGAGGATTGACCTTCTTGGTGATTCCGGGAATAGCAAAATTAACTTGAGGCTGTCGCAGGCACGACCACAGGGGATATGAAGGCTTCGCCGCCGGTGTATATGACGGAATGCACTCCTGGTGTGCGCTAATCACTTTTTAAAAGCTCGCTTGATGTCCCTCGGCTGGTAGGGAAGCTAGGTGATGGTTGGGGATTCTTCGCAGATGAAGAATGTGCGCTCTGAGGGAGTCGACAGCTACGGGTGTCTGGATTGTATGGTCTCTCGCGATGGCTATTGTCGCTGTTGTTGAGGTGCACCAAGGCAGCCCTAAACACGTGCGTAGGGCTTGAACCTGTATGCTCTCCAGAGCGCGAATGTTTGGTTTGCATGTATTTGACAAAACTGGCAGACTATAACGGAGGAGTCCTAGGAACAGTACCCTGTACAGCTGCAGTATAGAATGGACTGGTATACCCCAGTTTTTCCCTGGAGAAATTTGAAGACCTGAGCAATTGCAAATAGTCTTTTGCAGATGGATGCAGTGAGGTGTCCACGAGAGGTTGCGGTCGATAATGACACCCAGAAAGCGATGCGTCTTAACATAGGACACAGCTTGACCGTTGATCAAAGCGGGATACAATGACATTTGTTTGCGCGTAAAGCCAACTAATGCGCACTTTTCGGTAGACACACTGAGGCCTTATTCTCGTAGATAAGACGCCCGCTCGTAGATGGTTGCCACGCGCTAAAGCTTGGCCCGCACCTGAGGGCGAGTCACTGCAGAGGCCCCGATGTAAATGTCGTCGGCTTATATGAAGACATGAACTGTCCACGGTAAATACTCCACAAGCCTACCAAGACGAGGTAGAACAATATAGGGCTCAACATTCCACTCTGCGGCACACCACGGCACATGTTATGTTGCGAAGTTGGAACGTCTTCGGTCTGTAAGAAAAAGCACCTCTCAGTCAAATAGTCCCGAATCCATTGATACATCTGGCCACCAACTCCCACAGCCACAAGTGAGTTCAGTATAGCCCATTGGGCGACGTTGTCGTGCGCTCCTTTGACATCGAGAAAAAAGGCAACTGGTATGCGCTTGAGGATTTTCTGTTCTTGGACCTAGATAACGAGGTCAATATCATTTTCGATGGATGAGCAACCTCGACGAAAGCCATCCATGGCGTCCGGATAGATGTTGAAACGCTCGAAGTACCATTCCAAGCGAGCAAGAATCATCCTTTCCACCACTTTGCCGACGCAGCTCGAAAGCACAATCGGACGATATGATGATAAATCAAGCGGAGACTTTCGAGGTTTCAGAATGGGAATCAAGCTGCTCGAGTTCCATTGTCGTTTCATCAAGACTCATTGTAGTAGTTGAGCAGCTCACTACGTCTGTCATGTCCAAGGTGGCATAAGCAGGGTTTTTACTTTTCCGACTAGCCTGGCATGCCACCGTTTATGTCCACATTTATTGATGCAAATAAAATTATAGTTATAATAAGCTGCCGTTTACGCATTATGTACGTAATTACGCATTATGTACGTAATGCAGGAGAAGTTGTTTCGAATGTGTTACAGCGACTCCTATAGTGCCTAAAAAATTACACCACCTTCCCGTAGGGGAACCCTGAGTAGTATGCGAAGCAGCCATGGGGTCGACTCGAAGTTCGGGATCGGCCTGTCCGAGCCGCTGCCGTTTCGTGGCAGCGGCTCGAACCCTCTTCTCCGCGGCGCTGTCCACGGCGCTAACACTGGCGTTGACACTGGCGCTGTCCGTGGCACTCATCGCGGCGTTGCGGGAGGAGAATGAGAGGAGCGGAGCGCGCGCGCGCGTTATTATACCGTGAGCTACAGTGGCGCCCCCAGCGGAGTATGCAGCGCCTACCGTCGCGCCTCTCACCTAAGCTGCCTCGCATTATCGCGCGCGGAGCCGCAGCTGTTGCCATTCGTTGCGCAATACGGAGAGGAGAGGAGCGTCGGAGAGGAGAGATGAGACAAGGAGAGAAGAGGAGGGGGAGGAGGATGCGCATGCGCAGTAGGTGTGTGGAGCACCGGGGGATCATTCGGGCAAAACGCCGGAAGCGTTCTCCGGAAGCTGGCTTTCGGAACCGGAAGTGGAACCGGAAGCGCAACCGGAAGTAGAACCAGAAGCGCGACCGGAAGTGGGACCGGAAGCGGAAGCCGGCTTCCGGATGCCAGAGCTTGGCGTACATGCGCAATAGGGGTGTGGACGCATGGCGGATGGATGGATGGATGGAGGGAGGGAGTGACATTGCCCCGACCATAAGCTGCTTCGCATCTAAAAGTCCTTCGGATGAGTTGAGTTGAATCTTTGTGCTTGTTAAGAATGCTGGGCTTGTTGAGCGTTTTGTGGTATAAATTACGAACCGTACGCCCTGAAGGATTTCGTTGATGAAGACTGAGCTATTTAGCAAGCAACACTTTAGTTTCACGGAGAAACATAATACTTCAGGCTTTTCGGCAAACCCGTGAATGCGTGAAAGGGGAAGCGTCTTTTATTGCGATAGCAATTACATGGACACTCCAAAGCAGATTTCTGCCGTCGGCGTCGCCGTCGTCACCGTCGCCGCCGCCGTGAGGTTTCGTATGACGTCAACGGCGATGAAATTGTCGCCGCACTCCGGACGCTGTATGTGCGAGTGAAAGGGCGCGAGGGACGTGCGCTTTCACGGGGAGCGAACGCACGTCGGAGAGCAAACGCGCGTTCTGCTCCGTGCTGCCTGAAGGGCTCCAGAATTAAGCGTCTCTTTCCTCCTTTCCATATATAGAGCAAACGCAAATTTTTCCGTCGCGCGAAAGGCTGTGGGGGGACGGGAGGGAGGGAAGGAAGGCGACGTTTAGCTGCGGCACCAAATACGTATTTATATAAAACGCCGCGCGCGTTCGGTGCCGATCACGTCGACAACAGTTCTGCGCGTTGCTGGTACTGCTGCATATCCAAGTTTATACAGCTGATAAAACTACTATCCATACTCCGTATAGCTCTCTACTAATTTGCTATCGCAATTGGTGCTTCGCCTTTCGGGTGAAACTGCGACAAATTTTTATGTGTCATAGATCTGCTCCTACCACAAGATTCACGCCATCCTTTCCCACAACCATTCTCGTTGTGTTTATGTTTGTTGCGTTTCATTGCGATAACAATTATGTGGACACTACGAGCGGATTTCTGCCGTCCTCGCTGCCGTCGCAGTCACCATCGCCGTTAGGTTCTGTGTAAAGTCCAAGGGCGATAAAATCGTTGCCGAGCGCCGTATGCTGTATGTGCGAGGGACGCAGATAGAGCGCGTGAGGGACGCGCGCACTCACGGAGAGCAGACGCACGGAGGAGAGCAAACGCGACGTCTCCGTCACGCGTAAGGCCGTGGGGCGATGGAGCGAGGCCGTGGGGCGATGGAGCGAGGCCGTGGGGCGATGGAGCGAGGCCGTGGGGCGATGGAGCGAGGCCGTGGGGCGATGGAGCGAGGCCGTGGGGCGATGGAGCGAGGCCGTGGGGCGATGGAGCGAGGCCGTGGGGCGATGGAGCGAGGCCGTGGGGCGATGGAGCGAGGCCGTGGGGCGATGGAGCGAGGCCGTGGGGCGATGGAGCGAGGCCGTGGGGCGATGGAGCGAGGCCGTGGGGCGATGGAGCGAGGCCGTGGGGCGATGGAGCGAGGCCGTGGGGCGATGGAGCGAGGCCGTGGGGCGATGGGAGCGAGGGAGGGGGAGCGCCGTTGGGCTCCGGAACCAACTGCGCATTTAGCGACTCGGCGCAAGGGGATGTAAATAAGCGGAAAGGCAGCGCGGGAGGTAGGGGGTGCGGTTCCTACTCTGCCAGCCACTGCCTACTTGTACTTTGCGCGGCTGCGGGCGGTCGCACGCACCGCATCTTGAAAGCGATCTGCACACGGCTCCTACCTTTGTATGCGCTGTGCTTTCGCCGCTCAGTTTCCGTTGAAGCGATAGACCGCACGAACCTTCACTCGCTGCTGCTGCCGCTCTTGCTCACGTCAGTGTGTTGAAAGTGGTTTTGTGCGGTCATCGAGTGTGCTCTATTCATGTTTACTTGTGCGCGCTGACACCATGCTTGTTCACTCAGTTATAAGCGAATGTGCCCAAGCTTATACAGCCGATAAAACTACTATCCTTACTACGTACAGCTCTCTACTAATTTGCTATCGCAATTGATGCTTCTCCTTTCGGGCGAAACTAATAATTTTTGGTTGCAGCCACAAGAGATATGGCTCATACAAACGATGGGGATTGGGCAGCCCAATTGAGATAATGACCATGCAAGCAAGAAATAAACAAAATGAGCATGAGGTGATATATGAGAAGAGAATGTGACTTAGCATATAGTACACAGGGGTATAGTGCACTTCGATCGGCAATTCTAGCAGCACTACCTTCTGGCCGCATGAACGAATTATGGAGACCTGCCAAAATATTACCGTGGCTGGCACCCGACTATAATGCATAAAACGGCAATATATGTGATTTTGATATATATGTGAGTGAGTTCGATATTTATTTATTATTGCGATAGCAATTACGATAGCGCACTTCTGCCGACAGCGTCGCCGAAGTCGCCGCCGTGAGGTTCCGTATAAAGTCCCACGGCAATAAAATCGTCGCCGCGCGCCGTACGCTATGTGTGCGATTGAAAGCGTACTAGGGTGAGCCGACAATCGCGGCTCAATGTAGCGCACGCGAGGGAGGAAGGCTGGCCGGAAGCGCGGGGTTTTCTTTCACGCTCGAGGCAAGGAGACGAGGCGACGGAGAGGGAGGGAGTGGGGGGGGGGGGGGGTGCTTTCTGCTCAGTCGGCTGCTGCTCACAGCACGGCCGCGCGAGCGTCGTATCTTGAAAGCGATCTGCGATGTGCCGAGTGCCGATAGCTTAGTATGCGCTGTGCTTTCGACGTTCAGTTTGCGTTGAAGCGAGGCGAGAGACAGCGCGAATGTCAATTTTACCGCTGCTGCTGGTGCGCTTTTGCACTCCGGCGTTTTCACAGTGAATTTGCACAGTCATCGAGCGAGATGTGGTGATGTTTCCCTGTGCGCTCGTGACACCGTGTTCGTCTATTTAGGCAGCAGGCGAATTGTTTACTACTTTATACGGCCCAATAAACTACTGTCATTGCTTCATATAGCGCTCTATTAATTTGCTATCGCAATCGATGCTTCGCCTTTCGGGCGAAACTTCGACTTCTTATTTATTTATTCATTTATTATTTATTTATTTATTTACATATTTTTTCACATACTGTGGAGCGCCTAGATATCGTACAGGGGAGGGGAGTGCATGCGTACAGAAGTATAAAAATGAATTATCTTGAATTTATATAACACAAGTGACGTTTGCGCTCCGCATATTTTCTAAAAGCACAAGAAAGCCACAAAAGAACAGAGGAAGAGAAAACCAACAATAAGTTTAGTCACGAATACAGTGAACAAGGTAATACAGAGAACAAGTTGTATGGTATTGTCACAATTTAATAGAATTAGAAGTCCGGCGGAAAAGTGCACAGCCTTCAATTCACACGACATCAGTGGCAAAACGCAGTGCGGAAGATGATGAGTTGTAAAACTGCTTCACGAACGCTTCCCTTGACATAGATTTCAATATATGCATTGGGTTTGCATAATTATTCCATAAATTGGCATATTTAACCAAAGCTCAAACGAATATGGGAAAGTTCATAGTGTCGTTAACATGACTTCGGCTTTTATTTGTGTCTTTTTGTGTAATGATAGCGGCAGACGTGCGAAAATAACGGCAGCCCGCGACAACACGCTTTAAGTGCGTGGTGTACTTCGCAGTGGGAGACTGCTGCTCAGCTTGGACCCAGAAGAGCAGCTCTGGGCCGTCCGGATGGCCGAAGACGTTGCCAGAAAGCATGGACTGGCCGCCATCTGAGGAAGGGGAGGACTGGGGTTAGTCTCCCAAACCCTCGCCGCCCCCAGACCCCATCATGGACACAATAAAGTTTTATCTCTCTCTCTCTATCGACCTGTTTGAGACGAAATACGTCATATGTCCTTCGTAAGTCTGCCTGTGCCGAGAATACCAATGCCTTCCTATACTTTGATCATTACATGAGGTGCACAAGATCGAGCACTTTTGAACAAGCTCTCGGCATCTACGACCGCTCGGAGGGCTCATGCTTAGGAAAGCGTACCTGCTTTGCCTCATGTAACATCAAGTACAGAACTACAACAACGACTAGAAACATCCTCGCTGCTGTGATAGCTACCCGTCCTTCTTTCCTCGTGTGTGTTTTTCCTCGTCTGTGTCGTCTACCATGAACGCGCGCTTTTATTTTTATACTTCTGACGTAGACCTGTCGCAAGACAAGCATTGCAGCCGATGAAATTGCTACGCAAGCAGGGGCTGCAGCCCATGACAAACTTGTCCCTAGTTTACTTTGTTTTACTCAGAAAGCGTTCCTGTGTAAAGCGTTCTTTTGGCTTCCCGACTGACACAGACACTAACGGCAGGGACCGGCCGTTGGCTGGTAAATGAACGTTTGCTTTTCCTTCATAAGATCCCAGCGAGAGGCAATTCAACGTTTGTGAGCTTCTTTCTTGTGACTTCGAGTTGCCCACCTGTCTCACTTTATTTTATTTCCTTGACTCAAGTACCGGTACCGAAAAAAACTTAACTAACCAAAAAAAAAAAAACTCCCTGCCCTTTTCCGGAAAACTAAAGCATCATATTTGTGATTGTTCTGGGCAATGTGTACCTGTACAAAGTACAAGCAACTGCTTCCGCTTCACACACACGCCAACCGGTACGACGACCATGTGCTATGGTATACTCCTGAAGTACTACTGAGACAACGTCTGAAAAAAATTGACTTTTCCGTGTCAAATCCTATGATTTCAAGTGAAGCTGCTGCTTTTGCTGCATGCGCCGAGGCCGTGCTATTCCATAGGAAGTCGCCTCACGGTTGACAGGTTTCACCGATGTTCTATCCTTTTCTTTTCTCGCGAAGCGGAGAAGCTCTAAATAAGACCTGCTTTTCTTTCGTCATGTGCGCTTATAATATACTGGCTGAAACGCTGTGCTCAGTCTTCACTTCGCCAAACTATTTCGCAAGAGTTCACCGTTCCTAATGCTTACACAAAATCTATGCTGTCATGCGCGACAGCGATGTTCCTTTCATTGAGCTGAAGCGCACGATGGATTTGGCCGCAGGCGGCAGTCGGCAAAGTTGAATATAAAGCAAGCGACATACTAAGCTTGACACTTTTAACTAGCACCGGTGAGTTTTCTTTGTGCGATGTTTATAAGGCACACAAAGTGCACTTTTACCCGTGAGTGTAACAAAATTATTTGTTCATGAGCATACATTCCATGAACGACTGCCTCTGCCGAGTACGATCGAGAAATCGTGCAGTGACTTAGCATTTTACCGCTGTTAAGGTAATGTTTTTAACAGTTCTTGTGCGGGCACTTTGAATGCAAACGCTGGAAAAAGCGTGGGCTCAGCTACGTTTTTCAGTAGACATTGCTGTGATGCTCATTCATTTTCTCCCTTTATGCTGGAGTCGCTTGCAAAGATCCGAAAGAAGAAAAGAGTTGGCTCGTCGAATGCGCGCGTAAAACTTGGCGACAAAAGAAATACGTAGGCATCTCACATTTATGCACTGCCATACACGTTCACTCTTCATTTTTCGTTGTTGGTAGCAGTATCCGCATAACTAACTTAGCGCAACGGTACTGCAGTAGACGAGACAAAAACAAGGCTGTTTGAATAATTTCAGCTTGCAGCACACCAGATACGTACGAGTATTCTAGCTTCTTCTAATTCATAAACCTGTCGACGAGTGTCGAGAAAACTCAGGACTGCGGGCCAGAAGGACAATGTCGGCAATAGGAGCCCTCGAACATGTCAATATCCTATGTGTGAAATCGTGCATATTGCCCGCACATAGCTCATGGTACTTCTTTGCGAGTAGCACACGATGGACCTGTGCTACTAGAGTAAATGGTTACCGGTGCCCGAGCAGTGCTCCTAACTTGACGAGTTGCTTTCGTAACTAGATTTTTTACGCCACTCGAAAATTCTACACGGTAATCTTTATCGTACTACTTGAGCGATGAAAATCTTGTTGATAGCTGAATTTGTTTTGCTTAGAAAGCCTTCTGGCGTTTGATACTTAATAACAACCATCAGAAATGAATAGGCAAGGCGGAATAGGCACCTTCATTTCCAAATAAATGGAAATAACATTTCTCTAGCTTTCCATATAAGATTATATTATATATCTCGACTTTTCCACATAAATGGAAATGAAGGTGGCAGGAAAATCAAGTTTGCTGCCGGTGGCACGCAAACCTACAACATCCACATGATGTCTGCGATTCTCCACAAGTTCAAATGCGGCCGCGGCTTTCTCTCCATTCTCTGGCCCTTACGTGCACTCTTTGGGAAATGTCGCTGCCCATTCGACTATGGACTACCCAGTGATCCAGATAGGCGAGATAACAGTTACATACATACATACATACTAATACATACATACATACATACATGCATACATACATACATGCATACATACATACCTGCATACTACATGCATACATACATGCATACATGCAGCATACATGCATGCATACCTGCATGACATACATGCATGCATATGCATACATGCATACATGACATACATGCATACATGCATACATTGCATACACTACATACATACATACATACATACATACATACATACATACATACATACATACATACATACATACATACATACATACATACATACATACATACATACATACATACATACATACATACATACATACATACATACATACATACATACATACATACATACATACATACATACATACATACATACATACATACATACATACATACATACATACATACATACATACATACATACATACATACATACATACATACATACATACATACATACATACATACATACATACATACATACATACATACATACATACATACATACATACATACATACATACATACATACATACATACATACATACATACATACATACATACATACATACATACATACATACATACATACATACATACATACATACATACATACATACATACATACATACATACATACATACATACATACATACATACATACATACATACATACATACATACATACATACATACATACATACATACATACATACATACATACATACATACATACATACATACATACATACATAGCTGAGCCCCAGAATGTGCGTGGAGTACCCTCAGAATGCTCACGCATTAAAATATTTCCAGCTTTAAGTTGCGCTGGAGCATCATCGTTATCGTGTGCTTTCTTCTAAGCCCAAGACGTGACGAAAGCCCATGCCGTGACAGGTTCATGACGAAAGAATTCAGATTCAGCAGTTGGCAAATACAGGCGCCTATATAGATCAGCGCGACGGGGTGTGTCTCTCCAGCGGCAATTCATCATCGATCACTCACTGTTTTATTTTGGCCGACCCTTGCGTACTACTTGCGAAATCCGTGCGGTCTTTGCGCTTTGTTTGCTTCTTCGTTGCTTCCTTTTCGCTTCTTGCTACTCTTCTTTCATTGCTCTCTCCCAGCAGCCCCTTCTATTTTTACTTCTTTACTATGCAGCAACAATGAGATTGTCTTTTTTACTTTTGGCATTTGTCTTGCAGATTGCACGCTGGGGTGATCGAGCGAGCAAGCTGTTGATGCTTGCCTTTCGCTCGATGGTAAAGGGTTATTTGATTGCATGATCTATCGGTTCTCCAAGACCCTAGCCAGCGAGGTTGACGGGACCTCAGTCGTAGCGAAAGCTACTGCGGTCGTGATGGTGATGGTCGCAATTAGATTTGCAGCATACCCTCCGGCGGTGCCTGCCTGACTGCAGTAGCGGCTGCAGAGCCATGGTATTTGCGGTGACGGCAACCTGGACCCCGCTAACTGCTTTACATCTGTTTGATTCTCGAACCCCCCAGCCCACGCACTTTAGCCGGGCACTTCACCGTGGTTGAACCTCGTCAGTACGTTCAGCATGATTAAATATCGGCGTTTTTCTCAAGAAGGATGCGCACGCGTTCCCCTTTTTTTATCGTGAAAACAAACTGCTGTTCCGTTCTTCTTGGTAGCGTAGACACTATAACTATGCGTAGGACTGACAGTGAGTTCACTTTAAAGCGATACGGGGTTATGGGTACTTTAGCATCTACTTTTTTGCAGCGTCTTTTTGCTACGCAGTGTTTATCGCAAGACCAAAACGCAAGAAACTAGTATACTGCTACCCTCCCATCCAATTTTATATCATACATTCTTCTTAACTTTTCTGCTGTTTTATGAACGTTATCGGAAGTAGAACGAGACTGATTGAAGAGGGCACGCAGAAGTTTGAAGCTGCGAAATGAAAAGGAATAACTCTACTTTTCCTCATAAAAGGGAGGCTTTGCTTATAGATTTAGACCAGGTGATCGAAGAAGAACTGGGCTGGTACAAAAATGTGCTGAAGGAATGATACGTGCAAGTAAATATCCAGCGGAACGGCAGTCGGGGCGCACAGGGCATAAAAAATATGTATCGATGTGCGTCCCACTTCATTGAGCAGGTGGATGGAGTGCAGACAAAAGGGCAAATCTCAAGGAGGAAGATCAAGACGAAGAAGAAGATGATGTTGATAGTGATGATCTTGCTTCACCATATCCACGTGAAATGATGAATCATGGAGCATCGGGGCCGTTGCTTCCAAAGCGTTGTCTTTTTTTTCTTTCTTGAGCAGGTGGATGGAGTGCTCTCTTTGTTACTTGCTTCACCGTATCCACGTGAGATGAGGAGGAATATTTTACCTGATAGATAGACGCGAATGTTATGTCTTGTCTAGTTTTACTAACAGATAGCGGACCGAAGGCTTTGTAGATATATGGAGGTGGAAAAAGAAGGCAATACTGTTATTCCATGTGCTCAAGCCATTGTTGTCATTCAAATCTGAAAAAAAGGCGCAGTTTGACCCGAAAAGGTGAATGATTGATTGATATAGCAAATTATTAGACAGCTATACGCAGTAAGGTTAATAGTTGTATTAGCGTTATAAAGTGCTCTAAACATTGGCTAAACTTATTTTGCGCATTCTACGGCACAGAGAAAGTTTTCGCACTGCCGACATCTCCGTCTCTTCCACCGCCAGCCTCCGCTCGCGTTGGAAGACTGCACTGCTCAGCTCGAACCTGACAGTACAACTCTGGGCCGTCCAGCGAGCCGAGGAAGCCGCTTCGAGAAAGTTTTAGCACTGCCGAATTTACGCATAAACGATCTATATATTATTTCATGTTATTGTTCAGGTTCAACCATTATTTTTTATGCTGTTTATAAAGAAATGTGTAGGCATTTGTCTATAAAGTATAGGTGTTTATAGACAAATCCTACATATACTTATTTGTAGACAGTCTGAGGACTTGTGGGCTTACACTTCACGTCGTCTATTGTAATAAACATGGGTTATTATGAAAAACTGTCATCACAGTTAGTTGACTGATTATAACCTAACTAAACTTTAAAAAAATCACCGCCCAGGCACTTTGTCCAGATGGTTAACCAGCTAAGCTGAAACGTGCGGCCCCGGTGTTTATCACTGGGTTAATCCTGATGGCACATTAAAGTCTTTCTCAATTATCTGTTATGTCTTTGTGTTTCTTAATGAGGTTACACACACGTTCGGCTGCGACGGAGAAAACGACGTCACTGATGGTGTGCCCGCAGTCCGCCGTTGTCGCATTTCCGCTTGCGATTCTTCAAAATTAAATTGCTTCAAAATTCAATCTCTCCGTCACGTAAGACAACTGAATGGGTCATACCCCCTTTAGCAATGGCTCATACCCCCGTAAACGTGGCCTCCCCCATTACGATGACAGAAGGGAAGTGAAAATCTACGTTGGAATGATGAGCGGCCACGGAGGCAGCTGTGGAAAAAGACGACGACGAGGACGAACGTGGGAGCAGTGGCACGAGCGCGTTCGCGTGGTTGCGCCAAGGAGCGCCAACGAGCCAGCCGTGGAAGAAGATGACGACGCTCGAGCCATTGCTGATGATGATAGTTTCTGCGTACAGGCGACGGACGGATGCATTGGCTACCCATATACAGCTTCGATGCAATAAATTGGACTTGTGTTCAGCTGTGGGACTACATACACATAAACGGCCGTAGATAGAGCCGATTTTGAAACAGCGCCATGGTCGAGCAGACTTTGCTACGGTCTTGACAGTAGTAACACTAGCCTTCTTTCTACTGTCACTCGTAACCACTCGTTACCCAACTTCGTGACCGAGTATTCTCAGTATTCACAGCACACTATTCTCAAGCAGCCGGCGTCCAAGCCCCGAAGCTAAATTGGCCGAGCCTCACCATTATGTCGAACAGGCGAGTTTGAAAACAGAATCAAGTCAGTGCAGAAAATGGTTGTTTAAAGCAAGCAGGTACACTTTTTTTCTTGCATGAAGTCGCGTAAAGATGACAGATAATTGCTACAAAGTGCAATTCATAGCTTTTAAGCTGTACATGGTCAATGGAGGAATGATTTATTGGGAAACCAGGACCGACTTAGCCGGGCATGACAGAGGTTGCATATTTGCTTGTTCCAAAAGCTTGGCTGCCTAAAATCAGCGCGGACCTTTAGAATACTTGCATCCCCTTCTCTTGCAGTCTGTCATTTTGTTCTCTTCTTTCACGCTTTCTCTCTCTTTCTCAAAGCTGGTTAACATGAATGAAGAATATATGTTCTAATCATGACAGGCTTGCGTAAAACCATATTTACGCTGTGATACAGTGAGCTATAGACACAGCGACGAGCCCATTACGTTCAAAACAAGCCATGCAGGTCGGCATACATTTACGCGCGAAAGCGTGGGTGCTCCCTGAAACAAGAATGACGGCCGTCGTGGTTCTTGATTATCTCGGTTTAAAAATACGAGGCCAAAGGAGTAATAAAAAATACCAGCAAGCAAAGTCGGAAAGATCGAGAATGCCAGTGACTAACAGCGACAGTGCACCTCTCGACAATTTTCCACCAGGAAATAAAGAAAAGCTAGAAGAGGTAATCCGTTTAGTGTCCTAGCAGTTGCGTCCACACTGCATCGTCTGCTTGCATTTGTTACGGCTGAAAAGAGAGCAAGGCATTTATGATGAAGTAAAGGATGAGCAGACTGGCCTCAATCTAAATTCTGGACAGTACTAAGCATTGGGAAAGGGGAGAAGGGATGGAAAAAATAGAGAAATTGGATGACAATATAGGCAACATTGACTGCTCGAATGTAGGTATAGCTCCGATCTCTTTAAAGCAAAAGGTGAGTGCACGACTGGGAGTGCCGTTCGCGCCATGTGCTGCTTAACACCAGCGCTATCGGCGAAGGTGCAAGCTCGTGCACCGAATACCAAACGCGTGGTCTAGTCAATGTGAATCAGTGCTCCGACCGTCGTCCCCAACACAACGAGGTCGCAACACCATCGAACATCAGCTTCGATTCCTTTGCTTGTTCTTTTTCTTTTCTGAGCTGAGGAGATAGTGAGGTTGCCAAGGACTTGAAGTCTCACGTCGCCTTCTTTTGTCTGCGCCTTCTTCAATCAGCATTCTATCGTCAATCAGCGAATAATAACCGTCTCCTCAAAGTTTCTCTTTGCCACTCCTTGTTCAGTGCAGGACATTCACCGTAATAGGAGTTAGGCTTCTAAAAAAAGGATTGGCAGAGTTTTTATATAAATAAACAAGCTGCGTTCTCAATACGCAACCCCGAAATGCATACGTGGGTTGACGGCAACATGATTACCGCATTTCGAATTGGCTCTTGTCGGAGCATATTTTTTTGTATTCCCTTAGTTACCACGGCCTAATAATCTGACCTAGATATATTTTTTCTATGTAGGAACGCTCCTGACTATCACTGACCAACGAAACTGGAAGAGATGAAGCGCACAGAAATAGAAAATTTGGTGCACTGGCTTGGAACCTGAACTAACAAATTAAAAGAATCAATCTCCCTCGTATACTTCTTTCCGGATTTTTTTTTTTAGTCTCTGTGCATATCTGCATGAGCTCGCGCTCTGAAAGGCATCCTTCAGCTGGAATTATACCGCTACTCTAAGGACTGAGTTCTGGCCGTTATTAGCTTCAGAAGAGCCAAGACCATTGTTACAGCCACCTTTGTCGAACCCAACGCGTAGTTCCGCTCAGATAACATGTGAAAGAGGCTCGAGACTGCGCCGCGAGTCAATGTCCTTCTATTGAAGGATTCAGGCAATGAACTCTAAACTGAATTACAAAAAAAAAGTAATGAGAAAAATAACACGGCAAATGCAGCGCCTCAGGGAAGCCAGCAAGAAATAAAAAGGAAAACTTACAAATACAAATTCATGGACTAAAGAGAACTCGTCCATGAAAGTTGAAACGTTACTGAACAAGAAGGGATCGGCGTTGTCAGCGCTGGTTATTGTGATGGATCGTTAACCCTTCGAGTGAATGTCTACCTATAATCTGCAAACGCGCCAAATTCGTGAATGCCTGTAGCGATGCTTTTAGTGAAACGCTGGCCTTCTATTTCTCTGTTTTCTCTGTACGTTCCGCATAACAATATTATTGCATAAAGAGACAGCACATTTGTCATGCCTTTTAGAATTCATTCAAATCCCTGCCATAGACATTAAACATCAGGCGCTAAATGTTACACATCCTACAGCTCCAAATGACCGCGTGCGCTATTTCTTCCTTCTTTTTTGTTGATGTGTGGGTTGATATATTTGCGCACAACAGCGTCGGTGACCTAGAAATCTAAAGTCAGGAGGTGAGTCCACGAGATAGCGGGCTCGAATGTTCCGTCAATAAGGAATATAGACCATAAACTTAAACGCGCCCTTTTCACACGCAAATGCACCTGTAGGTACTCCATATTAAATAAAAAGCTAAAAAAGAAACGGTGCATCGACATTGACGATGGCTGTAAGCGTAAGCGGATAGCCGGAACGAGCGATCGAACGAACGAATGAACGAACGTTTTCTTCGTCAAGTTCGTTCATCGCTCATCGACCACCGACCAAACACGAAAATAGGCGAAGAAGCTAAAGAAAAGTATTCACTTAAAAAAAAAAGAAAAAAAAAGCACTGCTGTCGGACGAAAAGAACGCTGTGTCCCATCGGCCAAGCAAAAAAAGGTAAAACAGAAGAAAAAGAGAAAAATAACATCAGAGCAATAATTTTCACTGCCTCCTGATTTCATCTTACTTCGTCCAGTGTGATTCCTGCCACCACAGTCTGCTTCAAAAGTTTGGTTGCGAAACGATGCATTTCGCCCTTGGGACTAAATGGGCGTCTTGCGCATGTAAGCTTTTTTGTTCTTGCGCCTTCTATTATCTCATGATTAATCACTGCTCTATGCACTACTCTTTAATTTGCACTCCTTTCTCTCACGCCAAGAAACACTAGAGACTCTGATTTTGTGGGCACCGGATATTTCGCAACCTTGCGGCAGCTTTCGCGCAATGTTTTTTGCTGATGAAAGCTTGCAATTATTCTGTTGCCTAGATCCAATGAGCCTACATAGTGTAGTGTATCTTATTAATGTCAAAATCAATCCGCGAAACTAAGTCGGCCCCAGGCTCTGGAGTGCGAAACCAAGACGCCGGTTTAATTTAAGCTGGAGGCACTCTTCTGACTCATGTTTTTTATACATTTACTGTGGAGCCGACTTACTGAGATAAGGCAATGCTCACGGTCTCGGCAAGTGATATATTTCCGGTCCACAAAGAACATAAAGGGAACGTGCGAATGTAAATCAGCGAGTTACGATTTTTTCTCTTAAACTGAGCGTCCAAATACACTTCTGCAGAACAGGTCAAAACTGCTAATAGGCGAGACCTGCTGCGCTGCATTTTCCTCTCCGTGTTTATTGCTTTCATTTTGTGTCCCAACTCTGGTTCGAAAAGCTGACTTGTAAGGACCAGGTTTGTAAAGACTAAAGTGTGCAAGACTCATTTAGTAAGCATTAAATATATTGATTGTAAATGAGTACGTTTATCTAGGTCAATTACTCACAGGGGACCCTGATAATGAGAAATAAATTTACAGAAGAATAAAATTGGGTTGGAGTGCATACGGCAGGCATTGCCAAATCCTGACTGGGAGCTTACTACTGTCGCTGTAAAGAAAAGTGTACAATCATTGCATTCTACCGGTGCTAACATATGGGGCAGAAACTTGGAGGTTAACAAAGAAGCTCGAGAGCAAGTTAAGGATCGCACAAAAAGCGATGGAACGAAAAATGTTAGGCCTAACGTTAAGAGACAGGAAGAGAGCGGTGTGTATCAGAGAGCAAACGGGGATAACTGAAATTCTAGTTGACATTAAGAGGAAAAAATGGAGCTCGGCAGGCCATGTAATGCGTAGGATGGATAACCGGTGGACCATTCGAGTTACAGAATGGATACCAAGAGAAGGGAAACGCAGTCGTTGATGGGAGAAAACTAGGTGGGCTGATGAAGTTAGGTAATTTGCAGGCGGAAGTTGGAATCAGCTAGCGCAAGACAGGGACAAATGGAGATCACATGGAGATGCCTTCGTCCTGCAGTGGGCATAAATATAGGCTGCTGCTGCTGCTGCTGATGATGATGATGAAATATATTGACTGTCGGAGCACTATATGAAGATATTCTGATGTTTACTGATCGTTCACGCCTGGCAGTTTTCTTGCTTATCTTCATGCCTAGACGTCACATAAGCGTAGTCAATAACCTATAACATTAGTTCCCGAAGAACAATTCAGGCACATTTTAGTAGAGATTACATGATAGTGCAATGTCCAGTTTCTAAGCAGACAATCTCTGAATGTTCATCGCCCTTCGCAACTAGTTTTAGAGGAACGGAAGATGATGGAATTGCAGATAACGATTTATTTTAATTCCAGGAAAAGCAGATAGATCGACTTGAGCTGGTGCATTTTAGTCTACTACTCTACACTAGGGAAAGAAGGATGGCGAGTGAAAGTGTAGTGACAAATGATGGTGAGGACAGAGAAATGAGTGGATGCTTATCTACATTAGACAGCAGCCCTATTAAAACCGTTCGTCTAATCCCGTGACATGAACGAATTTCAACAATGCTATCGTTGTCTGCCTTGCAGTTGCAGTATCATGAGCGCATTAATGAGACATGAGCCTAAGGAAAGATACAATCGTACTGAAGTGCAAACTCAGAAGAGCATCCCCGCGGCAATGCTACACCCAAGAATTGAAATACTCAGTTTCTTTGGAGTTCACGGAAAATTTTAGCATCAGAGCTGAGAACCTTCATTCACACAGCAGCAAGCCCCCTGTGGTATACTTTCTGTCTTCCTTTTGCTTTTATCCTTACATTTCTTTTTTTTCCAGTACAGGGCCGCAAACCAGATATTCCCGTCCGTTTAACTTCCCTGCTATTCCCTTAATTATCTTTCAGTCTCGGCTCCAGATGCCCTCGTGCCAGGAAATACCAAAGCGCCGGCGCCAGTGTTTTACTCAGAGCATTACCCCAAGACTACCTAGATGTGTTGAAAAGTCGCTTCTGTGCCTCGAATATGCCGAGCATTGGTGCTCTAGCTAGGGCGATGACACACTTTTCACTCATGCGGTGAACCAGCGCAATGAAATCATCGCCGGTAAGTGGTTCTTGAGGGAAAGGGAAAGGTTGGCGCTATCTTCTGCAGCCCTTGAGGGAGCACGGCTCAGCGCCAATCGCCGCGCGCCGCCGAACGCTGTATGTGCGAGTGAAAGGGCGCGAGGGACGCGCGCTTTCACGGGGAGTGAACGCACGGCGGAGAACAAACGCGCGTTCTGTGCCGTGCTCCCTTAAGGGCTGCAGAAGTAGGCGTCTCTTTCCTCCTTTACAATCACCATATATGTAGAGCAAACGCGCCTTCTTCTGACGCACGAAAGGCTGTGGGGGGAGGGGGAGGGAAGGGAGGCGACGTTTAGCTGCGACACCAAGTGCCTATGTATATCAGAGGCTCCGGCAACACTCATCAACGCCGCACGCATTTTGTGCGAACGCGGGCAAAACGCCGACGGCGTCGACAAAAGTTCTGCGTGCTGCCGGTGCTGCGGCATGTCCAAGTTTATACAGCTGATAAAGCTACTATCATTACTCCGTATAGCTCTCTACAAATTTCTTATCGCAATTGATGCTTCGCCTTTCAGGTGAAACTGCGCCAACTTTTTTTACACTCATGATGAACACACGGACATTACCTGCAACAAGCGAAGACAGTTGTTTACATTACCCGTCACATCGACGCGATTCGGCTACAAGATTGTCTCAAACGCTATAGCTATGCTATAAAGCCACATCCTCGGCGAGTCACTCCTTCTTGAACTAAAACCACTCTCTAGCTAGAGCCAGATATTTACGAACCTCTAATCATCGGGAAACGGGACAAGGGAGGAGCACCTCGATATCCTCTAAAACACAAGTTATTTTGTTTGAGATCACAAATTGGTTGGTATACAATTAATTGTAAGCCACACCATTAAAGGCAAACATAGGAGGCATCTGTGTCCTCGACACGGGTCAACATGTGTGTTACGGTTATTCGCTTTCTGTATTTGTGTTTAGTGGTGTTGCTCGCAATGGATTCGTTTCATTGTTACTCTTCCACTTGCACTTCTTCTTCAACTGTAGGCGCCGCCTTCGTGTCCTTCGTGTCTCTATAGTCTCACCAGACATTATTGTCAACTTGCTATCTCCTGTTCGGCTTGGGGACGGCGTCGCGCGCCCACCGGCCGTGCGATCACTCGAATGGGAATGCTCCGTTCGCGAGACTCACCAGCGAATGAGTAAGGTGTCCGTGTCCGACAGGGGCGAATATTACTCGCTCGATATCCTTGGGTGCTGAGCCGAACCTCCTCTGTTCTTGAGCGTGTTCCAGGACTTTGTATTTGGGTGAGCTGGTAGTATTTTACAAGAGAGCCATAAATGCCCTTTTTGTGCTTACATTGTTGTGTGTACTGTCTACTTTGAAACGAGAGCATTTGAGACCCCCAAACGAAACACAAAAAGATTAGTCTGCTTCGCTTCCTTTTTTTTTTTTGCTTCATATCCAAGCTACAAATGGTGGCGCCGTTGCAAAAACCGTGCTACAGCCAAAACAAATTTTGCCGGAAACTGATGACAGCAGCCGACGGCATTATACCTGTGACTATTGCTATGATAAGTAGTATAAACTTTGACTAGGCCGAGTTGGTTTAGACTCGGATAAAAACACGGTGCGACTGAGACAAGAAGAAACACAAAGCTACATCACAAGTGCTTGTGATGTAGCTTTGTGCTTATTCGTGTCCTTTTCTTATTCACGCTGCGTTCTTTTTGTCAAGCTAATGATAAATTGACTTTCTCATCAAAAACAAAATACATTGTGCTGTAGTCTGGTCACAAATCAGGAATAAAGGAATAGGTTTTTCAATATTCTCCGTTGTCAGTCTCGAAATTTCGGCTGGAAATAATTGGTTTTTGATTGCTCAAAGAACTTTAACTTCATCACATCAGATAAAGCCCGCAAAAGTTATTGTATCGTTCGAGATTCTATAGCATAAATTCACTTATCCTGTTCCCACCGAAGGCTCGCTGTTCTAAAAAGAATGCCTCGTTCTTCGAAATTGCGTGTAGACGCAAGAAACCAGCGGACAGTAGTAAAAGAACCCTGCCACCGTAAAAGTTGGCTTCTGTTGTTACCCCTGGGCACACCCCAACGCCTTCAAGCTAGATAGGATGCACGACAACAGGACTGCTGAACAGTGGGACAACAGCTAAGCTGCTCAGTGGATCGAAAGCAACCACGATTCTTGGTGAGCAGAAAGACAGGTGTTGCACAAGGAATAGCACTCTTACTGCATCCAAGTGAGCGCTCACACGACACCTGCACAGCGGACGAGTTTACTTTCAGAGGGATTGCAAGGGCGGCGAAGCAGCGAGCAGCGGCGACGAGAGAAGCAAGCACGACTCCACACAACGTGCGCCGCGTCAGATTAGCTCCACCATTCCGGCACTTGTCTCAGGACTGGCCAATAACAAAGTAAAAAGAAAGACTCAGGCCCTTAGAGCCCGCAAGTAGGGTAAGTAAGAGCAAAGAGAAAGTCACTTTTACAGTGGGCCGCTGATCTGTCGCGGATTCGCGAAAGACATGCGAAATGTGCCTTCGCCCTTTGTGAGATTGCGCTGCAGCGTATACCTTCTTCACGGTGAAATTTAACGCTCCAAAAGCAAGAGAGAAGCCGACGGCAAATAAATAAGTATTATGTCGTCTTCTGGACCAGCAGATGACCGCTTTTGGTTACGCAAGTTAGGTAACTGAAAAGCACCATTGCCTCAGGTTTCCTCATTACGCGTAAAGACACGAAGTGCGAGAAAACACGACACTCCACATCAGCGGGAGCAACAGCCGGTAGCATTGGTTGCAGAAACGGCCGTAAATGACGACGCTGCGATTTGTGGCGAGCGCGTTGCTTGAAATGTCATCGCCAAGTAGCAGCAAGTTAGCAACACCCTCCGCTCCGCGTGCTTTTTTAATGCATATGCGTATGTTAGTTGCGACTGTAGGAACCACAATGGAGCCGAAGCGTAATGGTTTCACTAAAATACGTGTACGGTCTGCAAAATATATATATATATATATATATATATATATATATATATATATATATATATATATATATATATACAGGGTGTCCGAGCTATCACGCACCACGATTCAAAAAAAAAAAAGAGGAACGGCGTTACGCGAAGCAAACCTAGTGCGTATTGTTGCCAGTACAGTGGAGTAGCCACCAGTAATCTTTAAAGACGATAGTCTTTCTTGGGGAACTTAAACGCTGAAAATTTGGTCTGTCTGTCTGTCACCCGATTCAGCCACCCGGCCAAAGTTGGACCACTTGCTTACCGCCCACACTACTTAAACTGGTACGGCTGTTCATACTTGTGAACGTTATCGATCACAAAGTAAATATTACGCATATCTGAGGCGCAACATCACTAGGTAAGTATTAGGAGGTGTGTTCCTTTAATACAAAATACATAGATACGTAACTCTAAAGACCCTAGTTTCTTAAGCTGCGCTGAAAATGCCATGCTATGCGCGCCGACGAACGACGTTCCCCGACTGCGCGCCGACGAGCGCACTCTGCCATGGAGGAAGGAAACCCTCTGCACAAGCTCATGTTTCCCGATGTATTGCCAGATGGCGTCCATGTCTCACGCAGCGCCTCCTCAATTTTATCAATGCCAGCCAGATGCGGCCGATTCAACATAAAGGAAGCGCTGTCTGAGGCAGGGCAAAACATAAATGGCCGCTTGATGAAATAATGCGGTAAAATGAAATCTGTTCAAACAAACCTTCATGCCAGGACGGAAATGGTACGAGAACAGCATCACGGGTGGCCGCGGATCAGACCAGCACTCATGTAGTACGGCCGGCAGAAGACTATCGTCTTTCGACGACATTTGCAGCGAAGCACGCAGATACGCGGCAACTTTTTTTTTTTGGTTACTGAGATTTAATCAGGTAATTGTAATTAATTATCTAACTCGAGAAGTACTGTCCTAATTATCAAAGTGTCAATGGGAAGATTGTAGAGCAACATGAAAAACTCCCGATACAGCTTTCCGTTGCTCAATGCGTGCTACATAAAAGTGTTTTTCCGAGCGTAAAAGCCCACGAATACACGCAAAATTGCCGCGCGAGTGGCCGCTCGAGGCACTCAAGGCATGAAAATGGCACTGGAGCCTTCACGTGCTTTGTACAGTACTTCTACAGTACTGTACCGTAATGTACAGTGCCCCACAATATGGCGTAGGAATCAATTGGCACAGGCAGTGTTTGGAAAGTGAGAGAGAAGACAGCTATATAGTAAATCTTATGTCGATGCTCGGTCTGAAATCGACGGTCAAACGTGCGTGTTCTATAATGTTGCGTGCTACGCAGATTTCTACGGCATCTCAAAACAAACTTTCTCGGTACAGCGACATCACTCCCTCTCTGCTGAGATGAATGGGCAGTTTCGCCTTCGTGATTATTGTAAAGAAGTAACTGGTATTTCCCTCCAACCCTCCTTTTTTGTTCTTTATCCACTCATAATATCACCACACACTCAGTCCGCTCATAAATCGTCACCCTTAATGTAAATATACTACACCCCCCCTCCCCCTTCGAATTGCTTTCATCATCGTTAGCAATAGCCCAACGCTTGAATTACCGACGCAGGGAGGGGCTGAAAGCGAGTGGCGGATTCTGTGACTGCAGCGGCCACGGCTTGAAAATGTGCCATAAAAACAAGTGGTGCTACTCTTATAGCGCCGTCCGAGCGCTGACCAAGGTGATGGTGGCGGAGATGCTTGCCGTGAGGCAGAGGCCGCCACTAACAGCCGAGCAATAAATATTGAAGCGAGTGAATGGGTTATTGTTGTAATAACGGAAGCAGAGGGAGCGAAGACGCTAGCTGGAAAATAAAATGTTAGAGCGACCGTACATTGCAACCTCATTAGCGCTCCTTGCTAAGCCTTTCGCGATATCCTAGGCACCGTTTCTGCTGCGTGTGCGGGGATCAGTTGTTCCGAGTACTCAGCCACGCACACATCTCCGAGACGATGACGGTCGCAGCCAAATAACAGAAACCATTTAATGCACTGAATGTTTGTTCAATAAATCATGCATGTTGTACTCCACAAACTACCTTTTTCCTCCTCGTTTCCTCCTAATTGGACACAGATGTAAGCATTCGCGTATAGCACTGGCATTTGTTTGCGAAAGCAAGCAGACACTTGCACCCAACAGTCGAAGAGAACATTACTTCCTCGGCCTCAACTGCCCGACACTTAATAATATACAAATTCCGCCATACAATGAACTCCATGCAAGAAGTGTATGCCGAGACTAACGAGGGTTCTATAATGGTACTTCAGGTCGTGATACAAAAGTTGCAGGTAATTTCACGCCGCAATGAGCTTTACTACGCGTAAGTGCGATAAAAAATCATTTTCATCAATGAAAAAGGCATATGCCGATTCAGCGCACTTGTTGAAGTCGAGGGGAAGCGAAGCTTTAGTAAAGTGTTTAATTAAATTTATGCAACTAATGTCAGTGCATAAAATTTTAGTTGTTTCATCCTAGCAACGTGTCATCTCATGTAATGCGTTTGATTATCCACCACAAAGGTCACAAATTTAATCTCACGCACCGTTTAAGTCTATGCCGACGAAGGAGCCAATAGTAACACTCGAACATGCGGATCCAAGGCTTGACAACGAAGTAATGACGACGACTGTATACGGCAATGGGTTGAGGACACTGGAATGACGATCGACGATGATATGACGCATAAGGCGTATGACAATAATGATATCACGATTCAGGAATGATGACCAGGTTATGACGATGAAGGCATGATGACGACGACAGGATGAAGATGGAATGGCAACGTTGGAACGATATGTGCCTCCTTGCTGGTACTTGCAGTCGGAGGACATTGAAGATTTTTAAACATATTCACATTTATATCCGATCCGAGAAAAGATGATGAACGCCAAACCCCGGGGAAGAAGCAAAACCTTTGCTTAAAAACATTCTGCACGAATAAGAAGGTAAAGAGATTGGTGTGAGTGAGAAGCGTAGATGACACAAAAGATCTAAAGGGTGCGCATAAATACAATGATACGAGTGACAGCACGTACATCTTGCCACTCGGTGGCCATGTCTTCAGGAAGCGCCGCAAAACAGTTGAACCAGTTCTGATTACGTTCCAGAACAGTGTCCCGGGATTTTTTCTAGTGTAGGATTTTATTATCAGTTATCCACGTATGGTCATATATGTGTGAAAAGTGTTTCAATTCCCATCTGTGTTGTTTCTTTTCAAGAGGGCACATCAAAGGATATGTGCATTTTTTGCGCATTCGCACAATTCCGCTATGAAGACTGCATTTAAAATTGTATAACGCAACAAGCTGTAACAGTAAGAAGGGACGTAGTCGGCGAAAACAGAAAAGTAAGTGGCATCAATTTTTTTCTTCTTAAGCTCCGAATTCCAGCCAAAAAGAGAGCCCGTGGCATTGCAACAAATTGCTTTTTGATTTCATTAGCATATACTAAGCGTCCCTGTCGAGGTGCCCAGGAGGTGTATGTTATTTCGCCTGACGCAACAGCAACCCTAGGATAACGACTCAGCTACACTTGCATTTCAATTCAACAGCGCCTTCGACGCCTATTTCGTAAGAGAAAGGTAAAAAGTTTCTGCAGTCAAATTGTAAAATGAACACATGAACAACCATAATCTTTTCTCAATAAGTGCACTGCCGTGTCGTTTTGGGGTAGGAAAGTGCCACCTTTCTCTCGCCTCCAAAAACGCACATTATTGTGATTAAGATAACGAAGGAAAACATGAGACTAACAGCACAGATGACTCCTGTGTAGATATGAATCGTCCATCGAATTCTCAGGAAAAATAAAAACAAAAGACTGCAAAACAGACCAATCTCGCTCGTTTGGAAATTAGCGGGCAATTGAATCAATCATTACAATGGCAATCGATGCGGACGCGCTGTTGTAAAGTATTCGGGAACAATATAAAGGTTCAGCCGGGTTTCAAGATCTCAACCAGCCTGTGTCTACAGCAATCATTGCTATTATGATATATCGAGGTACTCAGTTTGGTTATCCTCGCAACAGTTATTTCACTACCGTACAGACTATGGCTTTCGCTAACATATCACTTTCAGTTCACCTAAAGTTGTGTCCACTCTATACCATCAGTTTTCCCTCTTTTGAAACAAGCAGCTAGTAGCTTCACTGTTCGACCTGTTATTAAAGCAAAGCTTTCTATGTCTCACTGATTCGTCCGTGAGCGCGGAAAACGCACAGAAGGAAAGCCAAGTTACCCAATATTACTATTTGCACATCTGCGCACGCAATAGAACAACGGCACACGACATACGTATCGTAGAACACTACAGTTTACATTCGTAGTTGAACCGATAAGAACAATGGGAACTGCAACGTCACGCTACCCAGACGAAGTGTATATCTCTGCATTGGATTACCCGCGTATGCAATGCATTCCCGGCCGTCACCATGGGTAGGCCGCGGGTGCAGTGCACGGCAGAAGAGGCTGCCGTACGCGAAGGAAAGCGCGAGCGCGAATGTGCCCATAAGGCCGAATCCGTGTATCGGCAACGGCAGAGCCTCTGACCGTCTACCACAGCGATCACAAGGCTATATTCTGAAAGTGTAGAGTCATCCGTGAAAGTGTGAGTGTGTGCGTGAAATCAATGGCGGCATGATCTAAAATAAAGGCTATGCAACTTAATAAAATGTGTCTGCATTCAACTTAAACATTTAAAAAATACAATCCTAAACAAGCAATCAAATCACATATGCATCCCATCGGGTCATTCAGTATTTCTTGAATTCGTTGCGTGGTCGTTCGCTTTGGAGTTTGACATTGATTCAGTTTGCACGGGAGAAAGCTTCGCGTTCAGTAATCTTTATGAAAGGGGCTCGGATTTTCAGCTTAATCTCCTTGCGTTTCTGTTTCTCGGTTTGTTCCTGCTTTTTTCTATGCCTGACTCTCTCACTTACCTAACCCAAAAATAAGTAAATCAGTATATTTTAATATGCATGTCATGTGAAATCCGCTGTCTAACATGTTGTTTTTTTCTTTTCGTCAATAGGTCCGTGAGTCGCGAAAAATAAAGAAATAATCAAGCTCGTAATAAAGAACAACACCGAGTGGTACAAGTCATTTACTAAAGATCGAATCCCGGCCGCGGCGGCCGCATTTCGATGGAGGCGAAATGCAAAAACGCCCGTGTGCTTGCGTTGTAGTGCTCGTTAAAGAACCCCAGGTGGTCAAAATTAATCCGGAGCCCTCCACTACGGCGTGCCTCATAATCAGAACTGGTTTTGCCACGTAAAGCCCCAGAAAGAAGAAAATTGAGATAGTGCCTGAAATTGGACAGTGTGGAATTAAAATATTTGATCGTCCTGAAAGTATATTGAACCACGAAATGTCGGAAATTCTATCGTAGACCTATGCCTCTAGTTTATTCTATATTGCTGCACCTGACTCGGCTCTTCTCATATCCTCTTGCTTGCCTGCCAGAAATAAAGCCACGTTCCACTTTCATCAAAAGCACTCCCGCACATCAGGGCTATTTGCTAAAATCAAGCGATGCTAAGCAAAAATGCTTCACCAGATTCGCCTGCGCGTCGCCTTCACTTGACACTGTGTACATCTTATTGGCCGTATGGACAGCCCGAACTGTGAACGCTGCGAAGTGTCCGAGACTCTCGAACATCTGTTTTGCGACTGCCTTCTCTACACGTCACAGCGGAAGATGCTGATTTCGACGCTCGCAGGCATTGGCAGGCGAACATTGTCGAAAGTAATATATTGTCCGCAATGTGTGGCAGTACAGTAGCATCAATAGATACAAGCGCTGCTCTGGAATACTTGAAGATCACCGGCCTAGACGCAAGACTTTAAGGAAACCACTGTGTTAGTGTATGTATGCATCCCTTCTACCTGTCATCATCATCTTTCATCACTCTTTTTGTCCCCTTTCTTTTTTCTCCTGTGCAGAGTAGCAGGCCGGAGCATGCTAGCTCAGGCTTACCTCTCTGCCGTTCTAATAAACTCTTTTTCCTCTCTCTCAGTCCTTCTACAAGACTCTCATCACGATTGCGGTATCTACACCGGCCTCAAGTATAACTGACTATTCTGTGTGCTAGAGCACCGTCGCAAGCTTTAAACAATCAACACTCGAATTCTTCAAAATTGGCCTAATCTAGGCACCTCGCCGGGAAAGCCACTGAGGTTGCCTTTCAATATATGTACATATATTATTTTTATTTATTAAACGTATTTCTCTATCTCTCTTCAAAACCAACACAGAACTCGGCAACAAGCTGAATAGATCTGCGAAAGCATTCTGCAGAAATTTGCAGAAATCAAGTTAAAGACATCTTGTGTAACGGCATCAACTGGTGCAGAGCTTACTGCTCTTCAATTCATCGGTTAGGAGCCACGGCAACAATGGAGAGTTTTCTGTGACTTCCAGGTAGGCTTCCAGAGCATATAAAACTGCAATGCGCAGCGTAAACACTGAACAACTGGTAGCGTGTTCACTTGGGCTGGTTGGTACATCTTGTCGCACTGCAAATTACTTCAACAGCGCTACACAGGACGAAGAAAAAAGCCACAGGACAGCACTCTGTCCTGTACCTCCTTTCTTCGTCCTCTGTCGAATCTGCTGTGGAAGAACTGGTCTGGGAGATCCGACAGACTTATCACTTAAGCCGCGACACGTTAAATGACATAATTTACAATGACTTCTGGGGCTTTGCGGTATCAGCGGAAATGAAAATGCCGATGAAGCATCCAGATGGTCCGAGAGAGCGGTAACGTGTTTTGATTTCGCTTTCGTGAACTTACTATGCGGCTGGGCTACACTATGTGCAGTAAATGTGCCCTACTGCTGTGAGACTCGAATGTTTTCGCAATCTATCATTTACGTTCGCTCTTTTCGGATCGACAGCTGCGCTAACCGCCTAGGTTACCATGACACGAACAGACAATGTTCGGACATAAGACGTGAACAGACAATGTACCATTCAAGACTCGGCGTCACATTTAAGAGTTCTTATGCCTCCCTCGTGGAAATAGCCGACAGCCCCACATGCGACATATGCAGCTTTGACGAAACATTCGCATACCTTGGTTTCGTCTTCCCCCGCCATAGTGCTAAGAGGCAATTCACGTTCACAGTGCAGGATAGACTACAGAATTGTCTACTATCAGAAAAAATGTGGTTGATCCCTCTTATATAGGAATCGGTATAGAACACGAAAGTGAAACGTGTCTTCACAGAAGTAGTGTAATGTTTATTGCACATTGATATATAATGTCTATTGGTGTTTTGTGGCTAAAGCGCCCTTAGGCGTTGATGCACCCACGCTGACGCCTGGTGGCACGTCTCCTCCATCACGACTACCAACGTCGATGACCATGAGCAACCGTCGTGCATATGGAAGCTGCACTACGCTGCACACGCTAGCACAACGCGAAAGACGAAGCACGTAACTGACACACTAATACAACGCGCAAGACAAAGCACGTAACTGAATCGTCACCGAGTCAAATCAGCGCGTACAGCGCGTCGTAATTGCAGCCTCCGCGATCAACTTCAGAAACATTTTCAGAGCTAATTGCGGAGGCCACGCTCCGCTGTGCTGAGTACGGTGAACGCCACCTAGGTGGCGTTGGTAGTGCTTCTTGATGCCAGCGTCCCTTCGAATGCTGGCATCGAGGCGTCGTAGTACTGAGACCACCGAAGCGTTCACTGTCGGTGCGCGTTAAGGCCGGAATACATGGAGCGAATAACCGGCGTCCGAGCGAAGAACTTCGTCGGGCGGCGAACGTCCGACGGCCGGCGTCAAGAAATTTGCCGTCCGCAGCCGATCTGCCTGTCCAAACATTTTCGTCGGGCGAACGCCGCCGCCGGAAGCGTCTAGCGCGCAGCGGTGGACGACAGCCAATCAGGAGGCACTAGTTCCGGTCGCAATGCATGCTGGTGTTTCGCGCGCGCGCGCCTTTTCGCGTCGTCTGCAATCGCGTTGGTGTTGCCGTGTCTGCATGTCTCTGCACCGATTGAGTAGTTCCTAGTATGATCTCTCAGGAATCGCGTTGTATTTGTACATCCCATATCCGCTGATCTGCGAGGAAACAGACAAGCAGTGCAAGCTCTCTACAACAACCTTCAACAGAAATCTTCTGATCTCAGAGGCCACATGCTGTCGTCATGCCTATCTCCCGACTTCCCCGATAGATGGCGTTGGCATCGGATATTTCTTTCGCTAGGCTTAGACGCGTTCGAAACGAGAAGCGATCTCGAAAACTACTCAAGGTTATCCATAATACTCTGTCGTCGAAGCGGCCTGAGACTAAGCGAAAGCCGTTTACGCAGTCATTTGCTTCCAACTAAGTGAATTCTACAAGGACAACGCCAAATTCAGTTCGAAGCGGGCGGCCGGGACCGCCGCCAACACGGCGGCCAACGCGCGGCGGCGTTCGCCGCATGTATTGCAACACAGCAAACATCCTGCGTCGTGTCGCCGCGTCGTTACTTGACGCGTGAAGTTCGTCGAGAAAGTTCGCTCCATGTATCCCGGGCTTTAGTGTCATAATGCAGTACTTCTCTTTTCTGCTCATAGGCGGCGGCACCGCCCCGAGCAAGAGCGCGGGTACACGGACATAGCCTCCTATATAATCTATGCCTGCCGGATGAGCCCGAAAAGGCCGTCGTCTATGGCGGCGCCACCTACGTAGGGTAGGAATCAGCATATTGAAGGGAGCGGCAAACCTCGTGATGGGGATGTCGCAACTGCCGCATGATAGTAGTAGCAGACGACGAAAGTTGTTCACACTCTTGTCATAACAAAGGTTTAATTCGGCGGTTGCGGTGGTAGCAGACGATTTCTTTTTGGAAGCCGCAGAATTCGAAACGTCGCTGTGAATGTTTCGCTGCTTTCCCTAAGTTTTTTTCTTGCAGCGATATCGTCGAAAATGCGAAGTTTACTTTCAAAAACTTTCAAAAAGCGCACCTTAGACCCCTACGTAAGTGGCGCCCCCCTCCCAAGTTTTGACGATGAGCGCTTTATATTGCTATATTATTACAACACTAAGATATACAAGTATTTACACAATTTTTATTTACTTTCACGTATTTTTTGTCACCTATGAGTACCAAAAACGTAAAAAGCTTGCACGCGACCACCCTACGTAAGTGGCGCCACCGCCATAGTTCCGACGACGGCCGCTACCAATGGGATCGCCGATAATCCGGCAGGCATAGAATATATAGGAGGCTATGACACGGAGGAGTGTTAGATATATAAGGCGCGTCTGTGTAGCTCTCTGCGAATGCGTTTGTGGCGCAATGGGTTAAACGCTCGGCGATCTATCGTCGCGGACCGAGAGGTCGTGGGTTCGATTCCCAAATTTTGCATGTTTGTGGAACTTTTTCTTCTGGTTTCTTTCTTTGTATTATGTTCTATGACGTATTTCCGTGACGGAAATACGTCAGTGAAGTCTTGGTGGACCCCGGAATAAAACACTTTCGTGTTAAAAATGCAAGGCCAGTGCTCCCAAGGAATTCCACGCATTAGGCTGTATTGCGTCACTCCAATTCTTAAGGTCTGCGGCCACACAGTGACGCCACTAACCCACTCACCCTTGAGGGTTCCACTTAAGGTGCTCCTGTGGGCTACTTCATATAAAATATGGAATCAAGACAAGGTAGATTGGCATGGAGTCCGCAATGGCGTTAATCGCCGACACAACAATAGCGAAACATGGTGCTCCTACGGGTACTCGTTACTTTCGAAGCAGCCATCGTTTAGATTGGTATCCACGGTGACGCTCGTCACCGGCAGCCATGGTGCCTCCCTGCGGCAGCCGTGGACCAGTCGTCCTGAATACCGACTCGACACGTGCATATCTCGTTCGTAATGCGCAATGCCGCAACTCACCGACACCCGAGGCATTATCCAATGTGTTTCGGCATGGTGCTTGTTTCCAAAACTCGAGTTAAAACGCACATTACCTCAGAGACCAGGATGACACTGCTGATGTTTCGAAAACGTGAACAGCACAAATATTTAACCGCGGGAGATCACATTTCCAGAATAATGACTCAAAATAGGCCCCAGTTCAAGTGTCAACCACACCGTCCTCGAGGCAATGCTTCCCCGCCAGTCAAGCTCTGGCGCAGTTGGCGGGGTGCATAGCCAGCTCCCACCGTATTTGCACCGCTTCGACGGCCTGCAAAGGAGGTTCTTGATTAAGCCGGTATCCAGTTGCTCGAATTAAGCGCTCGTTGATAGCCATCATCTGCTGGGGCGTGGATCTGATAGAGTTTCGGTTGTTAGTCCTGGCGTGATAATTACTTCCCAGTGGTCAGGTGCCCGACTAAGAGAACCCCTCATCTCAACAACTACGGCAAGTCGATAACGTGCAGCTTCAAGTTACGCTGCTTCGCTGTCACCGGTCGCGCCCGTCCATTTAGTTCGTCTTTGATACAAGTGACGTGTTCGCCATGTGTATCAGTTCCGGTTTGTATCGAATGCCCAGGTAAGCGCCGGTTCTCGAGTTTAATCTTTCCTTCCGTATAGTCTCTCTGGAATTGTGCATACTGAAGTGGCACTTTAAGGACGCCCTATGAACAACGGCTTGCTCCGCCTTCGATTAAAGACTCCAAACAGGTGGTGCAGGGCTCTGTTAAAAATCTACTGCTACGAAATTTTGAACCGGATAAAAAGTCTCATTTCAGATAGCGCAGACCATGCAATGCTAGGTCTGCGCTATACAGGTGTCCCAACTATCATGCACCAATATTTAAAACTATGCAAATGCCGCGTAGCTGGACAAAGCCAAGGTAATGTTGTTGGGGGGCGCTTGAAGACACTCTGATTATTTTTTGCATTCAGCCTAATTACATAAATTAGTCCTAATTAATAATCCACCTTCTCGAACATTAGAGTTAGATGAAAAGTGACATTGAGAAAATTGTAGAGCAGCATGAAAAACTCCCGCTATAGCTTTCTGTTGCTCAATACGTGCTACATAAAAGTGTTTTTCCGAGCGTGAAAGAAGCCCCCGCGATACAGGCAAAGTGCTGGAGTGGCCAGTCGAGGCCCAAAATGGTCTGGCGCTTAGGCCTGACCATATTGCACCTGGTACTATAGAAAGAAAAAGAGAAGAAAGAAAAGAAAGGTAGCATAGACAGAGAGATATCTCTGCGCAAAGTTGGACGTTTGAAATTTGACCGGTTTCGTTACAAGAAAACTCGCAAAATTGACAATTGTTTACACTGAGCCTCGAAAAAATGCCGCCATTATCGATCGCTGGAAATGACACAGATACCAACAGGTTTGTACTGTAAGAGGCATGGCCTATGTGACACTCGTATAAGAAACAGAGAGACGGAGTCAGTGTGGAATTGGTGAAACAATGCCTTCAGTACGTTCTAACCATAAAGAAATTGTTTGAAATTTTAGTTCAACATCTCACTAGACCTTTACTCGAACTACACCTTTTGTTTCAATTAGCACAGAGACGAACGTGTTAGGTGAATTGCAACGGACGCATTATTTTTCGATGTGTAAAATAGTGAATTAGCAATTGAGTAAATTTGAGCTTTCGCGAAGCGAATCAGACGCGATATTTCGACTTCGTTTAAATCACACGTGAATTCTATTGCAACGTCCCGAAAACGGTTTCTCGCCAAAAATGGTTACAGCGCGATTGCCGATTATTCGCCGACGCGACATCTGTTTTACATTTATGAGTCATAAACGTGACATGAAGGCACAGCGGTATACCAAGCAGGCTGCCCATTGTCACGATTGGTTAAGAGAGTGCCGTACACTTGTTACGCTTGTACTTTTATAATTTGCACGCGGATTATCGTAGAAAAATTTGTATGGCACCCTAAACTGACACACAACCGCATCACAGCTTAGGGCTCCAAGTGAAAGTGCAAATAAAGATATTGAAAGAATATGGGTGGGGCGCCCATCTGTAAAGACGCTACCACATAACAGTCAATGCACAGAACTTGAACACGACATGCACAAAACATTTGTTTATCGAGGCTCTTCTGCGCTTATTATAAGGAAATGACAGCACGAAAGAATATAAATACTGCTCACTATGCTACGTTCTCTCTTGAGGTTGTGAGTCAACGCTGCAAGTGTGTTCAGATAAGGATAGACTAAGGTAGCTCCCGACAATCTTAAGTTCTTAGCGAAATTTTTATAAGAGGTGCATTTCAGATTGCAGATGTAATTAGAGATCAATGACAAAAATAGGTTCCCCCCGACTATTCTTTAAAAAACTTGCTGTACGTGCTCTCGCGTGCTTGCTACCTTAACGCTCCGTAGTAGGAACACGGATGCAGGAGCCCTCATAACTCAAGCTCAACTCATTTCAAGGCTAAAAATATGCAAATAAGACACAATCTGAGTCACTCGCCTTTATTAAAAAAAGAATGACTTCTGAATTCAATATGAGTGTGATTCTTATTTTGTTATTAGAACGATACACACAATTGAGATGACCATTCAGGGGTCTGAAAATGGGCTCAATTTTCTCACTTAAAATGAAAAAAAAAAATAATGCAACACGTTTTTGCAGTTCAAGATTTACCAATCCTGGGTGGGTATTCTGTAGAATTTTAATCAAAATCGGTGACGATTATGCTTTTAAAACGCCTCTAAAATGTTTCAATTATCGCTACTTCTGCAATTTCGGAATTTTCAGGATTTTATAATGAAATAAATACGTACTGGAGTTGCACACTTCTTTTTTTTTTCATTTGCGAGAAACCTTTTGAAGCTTTGTCAGAAATATGTTTCAGCTTCATCTCCTTAGCTAAAACGCTCCCCTCCCCTTCCCACCAAAAAAGGGGAAAAAAACTGATATCGGGATCGGTCAGAGGCAGTTGCTGAAAAAAACAATGTTTGGCAATTTTTCAAAAATATACTGTGGGTGACATAATTTTAACTTCCCGTGGGCCAATAGTACGAGTGCTGTAAGTTTGCCGACAAAATTTCGACGGGGTACAATGCGTAAATGTTAGAGTGATAGGCGTTCAAATTTGTGAAATCTGCAGGTCGTTAAGACGCTCTTTTCCAGCTTGAGTGAAATCATGTTCTTTTTCAAGAAATCCATGCTCAGTTTGGCAGAACGAAGGATGCTTCCTTTCTACAAAGACATTTTCCCACCTCATATAAAAATTTTGATGAACACTAACAATAATCGGCACCCCCCTTAGTCTGTCCTGATCTGAACGCACCCACAAGACTCAGCGGCCTTTCTTCGTACTGTACACATCGAACAACTCGCCACTCTGGCCAGCCCTTCGAAAAATGTGTTCACGAGCAAATAGCACTATGCGCAGCCCTTCTTTTTGTGCGCACTCACGCAAATGTGTTTCGAGAATCCGAACTATAATTGAATCCTAGTTTGTGGTCTTATATGTGAGGCCACGAAGACTATACTCTGCAGCAAAAATTACTCTTTCAGAGATGGTTGTGATTACTTCTTAGTTGCTACTGTATGTTTTACTGCCTCTTCGAGTTTCTCGACCTGTGACACTTGCTCGACTGAACATGAGTTTAAATGGTAAACACCAGAAAGGTGAGGCCAGGCTCTGCTCTATCTTGCGCCCTCTATTTTTCAGTTTCGTACACCTCTCCGACGCATTATGTCACTCACTCCTATCATTTTTTGCACACGTTTAATTTATATAATCACTTCCTTTCGCAACGTCAACAAACGCTTGGAAGCTTTAGCCGACTCGGCGAAATGCAGCTGCCGGTAGAAGCCAAAGAAGCTTATGAAATGGGGAAGCTTGCTTGAATATTCAAAGTCAAATATATAAAACAACATGAAGAAAGTATCTATTGTATTTTTTTTTGAGACAGCTAGAACGGTAATTCCATGTTTACGTTTGCTCAACCCCTCACGCGCGGCACACCTGTAGTGTAAGTCGTGCCAATATATGCTTTCATGCTCACGTTTGCGCACGTTTGGGAGCTCTCTCTTTTTTTTACTTGTGCTTTTATTCCATTCCCTCTGTCTCCCCCCCCCCCCCCCTTTTTTTTTTCGCACTGCTAGAGCATCAATCTAAAGAGTTCCCGCCCTGAGTCATATGCTAGGTCTTACGCACGCCTTCCTTCAGCGGAAATTCTTGAGCCAAAAAATATTTTTCCATCGTGTTAGCCAGTTTTATTCCGTATTCCACCGCCTTCTTTCGTTTCTTTCATTCACTTCTCTGGTGTGTTACGTTGACGTTATTTCTCAAGCTTTATCACTGCTGTTCACATCACTACCTTCTCTCTCTATTTGAAAGTGTCTTCTGTCTTTCTTTCTTTGTTTTTGCGCGTTTCTTGTTTTTCATATAAACAAAAGTCTATGCTATACAATGCGACGAAGTTTTATGTGACTGCTCATATTCTATTGTTCAGAGAACATGCGTTACTACCACTCCCGCCCTTTCACTTTGGGAAGCATGCTTTTGCTGTGGCTCTTGGTATCGGCACACACGGGCTGACTGAACGTTCACCGCCCACACAAATACACACGCAAAAGCCCACAACCAGTTGGCTTACTTTTACACTTTTATTTTCTAATTACTCTAATAAAATACATATTCCAGCCGCTCGCTGGCGATAGCTACTCCTTTTTGCGGTTCTTTCACCACAGCCACGTCCCCCTTCTATATTATTTGCATGTGTGCGTGCGTGTGTATATTACGTGTGTGCGCGGTTAAAGAGTTTCTTTTTTTAATTCGTCAAGAAATGTGGTGTAGTCATCGTCGTTGTTGCTCTTGTGTGCGTGCGTCCATGCGTGCTTCCTCCCTTTCCTTTTTGTGTGCTCTCTATATTTCTGCGCATCATACCTCGATGAAGCCTAAGTGATAACGCTGAACAAGCAAAACATATACCCATGTACACAATGTGGCCACAGCTACGTTGCTTCCCGAAAAAGCCTACTGCGGACTGTCTTCACTGGCGACAACAAATTTTTTATTGCTTGTTTGTTTGCTTGCGTTTTGCGTGCGTTTTTTAATGTTCTTCCTTCACTCTTTTTTTTACTTGCTTCCTTCTTTCTAGCGCGTTGTGGAAACACTTGGTGTTTCTTTCGACACATCCTGCCATTCTGTTTTACTTGCACTTTCAAATACCGCCACAAGCCACTTATATTTTGTGAAACGGGGCGAACCAGCAAGCTGCATACGTCCAAAAATTTTTAACAGTGAAGCTGTTTAACCAGGGCGTTTGCCATTAGGTGTAACGCCAAAATGTGGGCCGATCTTGGTGGTAGTGCAGAAAGTGTCAAAGCGCAATGGCACATACTCCTGTGAATAAGCGAAGCTGTTTAAGCTCGAGGATGGTCCGCCAAAAAAGCCTGTGTGCTTGCGTTGTAGTGCACGTTAAAGAACCCTAGGTGGTAAAAATTAATCTGGAGCCCTCCACTACGGCGTGCCTCATAACCAGAACTGGTTTTGGCAGGTCAAACACCAGAAAGAAGAAGAAGAAGCAGTCCGTCGAGTGTACGCCGCAAAATCTCCGCCTGGCGATGACCTCACCATGCGGCGCCTTGCCACGCTTCGCCCCAGCTGCCTCGCCACAGCTCCGTGAGCCGTGACGTCACCTTGCGCGCCACATCGCCTCGTCTTAACTTTGCCGAGCCATGACGTCACCGTACCGTGCGGAGTGGTTGCCGCGGGTGCGTAGAGGTGGAGCTAAGCCGTGACGTCACTGCGCCGACCCACGGGATATATAGCTCCACGTCGCCGCCGCGGTGACACAAAAGCCCCGCCGTCTCCGCGCCGAGTACATGGCCGCGAAGATGGGGCGGCCGAAGAAGAGCGTCACTCCCGAAGAAGAGGAAGCACGGCGCGAAAGCCGCCGCGCCGCTGTTCGAGAGTGAGTGAGACGACTTCGGTCCCATCTCGAGTATCGCGCCACCGAAGCGGCGGTGAAACGTCGGCGATTCACAGAAGATCCGGAGTTACGAGCCCGCGAAACCGAGCAGAAGCGTTTGAGCGTCCAGATACTTTAATGACCGAGTGTTCGTTGCTCCTTGGGCTGTCGATGATTCCGGGGTGATCTTGCGCAAAACGGGACCGAGTCTCGAAGCATAACCTCGCAAAAACTTGGCCGAACCGAGATAAAGCTAGGTGGGGTCGCCAGCTTTGCTGTTTGCCCAGTCTACACACCACTAGTGTGAAGCTGCCCCTAATTTTAATTTTTTTTTTTCAAATTTGAGCTGTTTAAACTTCGTATTTAGATTAGGACTGCAAAAATAAGTGGAATGTGGGATTATTCCTATGTAATACACGGGCGTATGCCCTTGTACCTTAGTTCACTTTGCAGCACTTGTCTCTGCAATGATGTTTTAGTGGCTGTGCCTGTGCTTTAGTGCCGACGCCTTCGAGCCGCAAATGTGGTCACGGGGTTTCTACTGTTTGAAAACGTTACATATTGCTCTCACAGACAGTCAGGTGATTGCTTGCCTTCACTGAAACTCTTGTCTATGTGCCCGCATCTATCGTGCGAAAAAAAAAGAATGAGGAAAAAGTATGTAAACTTTTCTATACTATGAAGCTGTTTACGTTCTCTCTTCCTCCAAAACATCCGGACGTAGACTGCCCATGGTTTCGAACAGAAGTATGCGTAAAACAGTGGTCACGTGGTTTCTAAATCAGCATGCGCTACCTGGAAAGTCCTAGAAAAAATCATGATGGAGTGGTGTTCTGAACTTCACTGTAGAACAATTTTAGCTTTCTGAAACATTAGGATGCGCTAAGTTTTGCACGCTAGTTCTCTTCTTCAGCGTTCCTGTTATATATATTTTCGGTGATATCAGTAAAAAATCTGCAAGTGCAGGGGAGAAGACGCTTCGTTTTGCTTTTCCACAGAATTACCACTACCTCTATTATTTTCTCGTGTTGTTGCTCTTGTTCTGTTTGCTCTTCTTTTTGTTCTACGTCTTTGTGAACGAGCGTTGGTAAGTATGTTTAAGTGCCAAGCCATCCTTTTGAACAGAATAAAGATGTTCATCAAGTGAAGAGCGAATGTTGTATGATAATTATTCCATTCTGCTCAGTTTACTTCACCCATATGGCTTCCACGAAGCTTCTTTGACCTCATTCTCTCTCCAATGTCGTCTAGCATAAAGACATCTTGTTCACCACGTGAGAACAAGAAACAAAAAGAATAACCAAAGGCACGTACGCATTTATTATGCAGCAAGTGGGTGCCACCATTGCATAAGCAGAGGAACATGCGTTTCGTCAACGACCCACTTTGTTTTTTCATTACGACCTGTCTGCAGATCTATAAAATTGCCTGGGCAGTTCTAGCTGCCTTTTCTTTTATCTTATTGTTAGAAGCATATGGAAAACTTTAGAAAATAAAAGCTCGCGGCTATTTTAAGCGTGTAACACACAGCTGTGGGCTGGGCTTTTTCACGCAGAGGCTGCTAAACCTTTTGAGAAGCAGAATTGTAAAAAGTTGGAAAGAGCTACGCAGATTATTTTGATGCAGGTTCATCAGTCAAAGAAAGAATCGATGATATGATACGAGACAGAACGTGCGCATTCTAAACAAAGTCCAGCAATATCGATGCCATATACCCAGACAGAGCAAAGCGAATGTTGCTCGCTGCTCTTCAGGTTTGTATTTTCGCACGTTATCACCTGCCTGCACTAAGTTGCAGGGATGAGATTGTGTAACTACGATAGAAAACTCAAGGCGGCAAAATTGCAGCGAAGCTTCAAAAATGGTGCCCCTTTCTCATTCAGAGCATATCCGACCCCCCCCCCCCCCCCCCCCCGTCGTCATGGAAGTCTGCAAGTGTCGTCGGCGGATTTCGAATGACGCGAGCAAAGATTGCCTCTTGGACGCCGCGCATTAGGGGGCGCACCTTCTTTGCTTTAGTCATAGAGGGGTCCGCACGTCTGAAGAGCCGATTCATGTCTTCTACGTACGCCGTCCTTCGCTCATTCGGGCCTTGAATTCTCGCCTCCGTTGTTAACTCCGCCCTCTCCTTCCTGTCCGCCCTGGTGAAGGCATTGAGGAACTGCCGAAGAAATTCTTCCCATGACGTCAGTGTCGCCTCGTGGTTCTCAAACCATGTTTTGGCGGAATCTTCAAGAGCGAAGTGCACGTAGCGTAAGCTTACGCTCGTGGGTCCAGTCGTTGAGGTTGGCGACCCGGTCAGTATGGTGCAAGCCAGTCGTCGGCGTCCTCTGAAGCACTCCCGTGGAACGGATTCGGCGTCCGGGTCTGATTGACGACCACGTGCGATGCTGCAGTAATGGCAGGAGGTGGTTGGTTCGTCATTCTACTTCGTTCAGGTAGCAGACCGTGCTGTGATTGGAGTCCCTGGAGACGTGGGCTGGTACGTACGTGCACAGGGGGTAAGCTCGGCCGAACTACTCGCCGGGCTCAGGTCTGGGCTACGCTCCGGAGATCTTAACATCGACCGTACCCAGCACCTCCACCATAAATGTCACCCAGCTAGTACAGCTAGAATAGTTGACCAGCAACAGATAGGCAAAAAAACACGTCAGTCTTTAGCAATGGCTGGACCTCGGAGAGCGCGCGCGCAACCGCGAACTTCGTCGTTCTCGCCTCAAGGGGCCAGTGTCACCACGTGCCAACTTATTTCGCGTCAATATATACATGCTAGAAAAGAGAATTGTATCAGAGGTAAGCGCAAGACCCTTTCACATCATTTTGTTGGAACAGAAGCGCACTTAACGGCAACGCTTTTGCAAGGAGCCCTCGGGAAACAAGACGTGCGCTGAAGCTCTTTCGCTCTCGTGCGCGTTCACAGCGAGAAGCCGGTAGTCCTTGTGCGGTGAAGGCCGCAGCAAAGACGACTTTGCTGCGTGTTTATGAAAGAGAAAGACAGAAGACGCGAAAAAGAATGGGATTGAAACAAACAAGCTGGCCTGATTAGTGAACGTGCTCTCGAATAGACTTCCCCATTACCTCGGTCGCTTTTTCTTTTTCTGGACGGTACGGTTTCGACATACATCCGGCGGAAGATGACTTGCCGCATTTGTTCAAATTTCCGGTGGCCGCACGAAAGTAATTTTGGAGACCTCCTGCAAAATATTTGGCCCCCTCGTGTTGTGAATATCCGGAGCCAGGTTTTAGTGATTGATTTGTTTGGTTTAACGTTCCAAGGCAACGCAAGAAATTACAGACGGCGTAGTAGAGGGTCGCGCAGTAATTTTGACCACTTGGATTTCTTTTGGTGAGCAATCAAATTGCTTCAGACACATGTTCTTCTATTCCGTCCCCACCCGAATGCGACCATGGCGACTCGTTTACCCGAAGGCTAATTTGCGCGAACATTGACTGGAGAAAAGTGAGGGCGAGCGTGGCGGTTGACTATCAAGGATCCACCAATCATGTCAGGATAGCAGCGAGATAGATATTAAAAGGACCCTGATAACACATATAAGTAGGCTTTAAAGGCTTTCTGAAAACTCAGTTTTCTTTATTTCATGTGTTAGCTTCGTTCTATATTATTGGGTTAAATTCTCATTCAGTGTTTTAAGCATGCATTGTTCCTTCATTCGACAGGGCATGGCTACAAAAGTGGAGACCACGCTCAAGTGAACAGTAATGCGCATTCAGCGAAAAATTCAAAGTATACTCGATTGAGTCAAAACAGAAGAGAATACCTTGAGAACAAATGTCTGACCCTGATAAAACCACAGACACAAACACACACACACAAACATACACACAGGCACGCACGAGCGCACATGGATGCACGACCAACATTTAGCATTTATAAGAGAATTCGTTAACAAAACGAAATGCGACGTCCCTATGTGGTTGTTCAAACATTTGACGGTGGTTTGCGAGCATCGCTGCTAGCTTGATGGATCTTGCCGTCCGCTTCACATTTGTATACTCATACCGCACGTTAGGTATTGCATCCGCTTCTTTTCTTATACTCGTTGCCGAGATGCCCTGTGTGATCCAGAACTTCTGAGTTTTACTTCGTCGAATTCGTCGACGGAATGTAAAAGCAGAGAGGTCACCCGAGCGACTATGAAGGTTAAGGAAATAGGTTGTGTAAATCGCCTTTTCACTTCTCGCGACGCCGACATAGACCACTAGAGCGTACAGTAGAGCCACTAATTAGCCAAACCAGCAAAAGCACGCTTGCTACTTGTCGACATCAATACACGTAGGTTCCAGCCACGCAGTCTCAAGAAACGATGGCAGTGGATGGTATAACGTGGTCGCGTTACGAGAGGCAAGATGAAATACTGAAGACGTTGGCAGGGTCTTCATTCGGCATGTCATTGGCGAGCAGCTGGTGGAACTAATAAGCGCATATGGGTAGCCTTTGTTTGCCGCAAAAGTTTTAGAAAGAAAGTAGACGTCAACGCGGGAGAGAAATACACAAAAGTGAGAAGACGAGAAGTGAGGGAAGGGGACGCGAGCACAGAAACTAACAATTACTTATAATTAAATGGGCGCAGGAATCCTATCTGGTCCACCAGCTTCCTTCCACCTGTTCTCGTTGTGTGGAAAATCAAGCTATATATTAGTAATGATTTGAGAATGCTTGCCGAAAGCACTCCAACAGATTTTTATACGTCTGGAGGTTTTTATTTGAAGAGGTTGGTTCACTTTGACTACTTCGTCTACATTAACATAATTTTGCACAGTTTGAATAGTGTAGCTGCTTATCGCGAAGTCTTGTTTGCTCAGCAGGTATTTTACCAACGCTTACTTTATCTTTGTGCATACATTCTATTGTTCTAACCTAACCTTCGAGATAATCGTTGCTGAAATAGGCATTGCCATTCGCAAACTGCAGGTCGGCCCTTTAAACAGTGTAGCTAATGATTCTCAGTCTAGCATCTTGAATACCTTTCCAAGCATGCCATGACGATGACTACCATTGGACGAATACTTTAATTGTTGTGGTCTATGCTCCAAGTGGCTGCAGTACCTCTTCTGCCGCTTCTTTGTCTGCGCTAGGAAGGTTGTAAAAAAAAAACGCTAGAAGGGAGAGAAGGAAGACAATGGATGTCTGGTATTTCCCGATGAGTCGATAGTAACCGAAAAAAGGAAAGAAAAAAAAGAAAAGAACATTCAGAAGTTTGAAAGGCGGGTCGTACTGGCCTAGAAATTCAATGAACCTGCACCTTTTGTGATGATCGTTGTCTTCCGGCAATACTGAGATGTTTTCCACGCTAGAACTAGTTTTTAGCACCGTGTGTTGACACATCATACTAGTATGATCCCCGCGCTATCTAAGAAGCACTGCCATGCTTTTTAGTATGGGCTTTCCGAAGGACGTTGGGCTGACGCCCGGATATCTCATTCCTCTTTTCTTTTTGCTTTTGCGTCCGCATACTTTTGCATTCATGCATACGTATACGATGTACGTTATGTACGTTTGGGAAATGCATGTGAGCCGGTGGGCACTGTCTGGCGTGGCGTGTGCTCTGTTGATGTGAAAAACGTGTTGGGCAAAGTACCATGCCCCTCCCCCCCCCCCCCGCGATATCATGCACCGAGGAAAGCGCGCGCTGTTTTTTATCGCAGCTGATGACAGAAACCGCTGCAAATGCTACACAGATATGGACCAATGTCTTTTCAATTACGAAGTGCTTCTTGGAATTATTTTAGGAGATAGCAGTCACAGTCTAGTGAATCTGGAGAGTCAAACACGTGCGCCCAAACACCTCCAGGGCTGTGAGTCCAGCGACAAATGTTATGCGCTGGGATATCTCGGCACGTAAACACCGTAGACGTCCACTATGATGAGAACTGAAAAAAAAAGAGAAAAAAAAACATGTGTGCTGAAAGTCTTCAAACAGTGAATTGTTTTGTCGGGACATCACCTCCTGGAGACGAGGTCGACCGACAATTTATCTCAATGTTCCACTCGTATCCTAATTATAAGTTTTATTTTATAACATCCCTCATTGCAACAAATTTGTTGTTAGCTCTGAGAAGACACCGTGCTTGTACGTGGTAATGGACAAATTACCCATAGGTGGGGCACTCGTGGAGAATCAACTCTCCGCCCGGCAGGTTCGTCCTTGCCGTAATGCGTGTTTTCGTGCATGCGGTCCATCTAAAAGTAAATTGTTGCCAGCTAACTTAACGTTCGGTCTTCCAACGAAAGTAAAAAAAAAAACTTTTCTAACGATAACAGAAAAGAGCAAAAGAAGATGGCCTTCGTTATTCACCAACGTAATAAAAATGCACTTTCTTTCCTGCTTTGCTTCTATTTTTTGTTACTCGCTCAGGTGGATTATTTTGAATGTGCGCAGTCGTGCGATGAGAAAGCAGCACCATAGAGATGGTGACAAAGAGTTCGTAAAAGGGAAACTGACGACGGCGAAAAGTAGGAAGTGGATAGGCATGCCAGATAGAGTGACCAGATTTCAGAATCTACTCCGTATTCTCATACCTGGATACACCATCGACCCGTGGTGTCGCCAGGTGTAATAGCTAGGCTGGCTGAAGAGCAGCAGCTTCTGCATCGTGGCTGTAGTTTTGCATAATGCCAGAAACTGAATGCTTCTTCTAGCGTGAAGAAGAGCAGCGACAGAGAAGAGGATATAGGCTGCCTGCGAAAGGGAAACAGAAGGAATGAAGAGCAAAAAATGATGCTGATAACAGGGTGCTGCAGAATGAACACGGCAGCCCGTCGCCCGAGATAATCACGAAGGTGGCGGGGAAAAATCAATTTACATTTAAACAAGATGCTGCTGAGTTTGGCAAGTTTCAAATTTCGGGAGGACAAGCCGAAACGAAGAAGCAGAAAATAAAAATAACAAGAGGCGACATACTTTCACAGAAGTGGCTGCTCTTTTTCTACTTCTTGGGTTTATTTACTCTTGAGATTAGTATTTTGCATTTTGCCTTACTTCCTCCTTCCGAGCTAGTCTTTTTGTCCGTGCTGCGTGGCTCGATTATAATGTAAACGTCTGCTACTGCTACCGCTGAAAATGAAGATAGTTTGTCACTCCATTTACACGCTGCTTCCCATTTCGTTTCTTGTTTGCTCCTCCTTAATCCGGTGCTTTCACTTTCCTAGCCATTAACAACTCGGTCACATGCCACTTCTCAAGTGCCTAAAACAGAGAGAAAAAGGAAGCCAAAAGGGGAGAAAGGGCAAGGAGGTTAACGAGATGCGCATGCGGTTTCCTCTGCTTTTTGGGGATCAAGTGACAAAAGGATAAAAAAGAAGGGGAGAGAAAGAACACTAGTTGCGAGCGTACTTGAAAGTATCCGAGTGCTCAGCAGCAACGGCAGGTAAGTAATAATGAAATTTAAAAAAAAACCCGCCGAGTTTCGGCAATCTCTATCAATATATACGCGTAACAGATGTGCTCTCTCTATATATACTAGGCTTTTCGTTCTGTAACATTGTTTGATTTCTTATCCGCAATGGTTCGTAGAGAACACGCATCAGTACAATCGTTCACGTACGACGGCTGTTACGCGCGAAAGGCGATTTTACTTTTCCGAGCACCTGCGATGCTTTTACGTCAGCCAGCCTCCATTGCTGGCCTGCTTCCAGTAGTTTTTGTCAACCACTTGCCTGAAACAGCTAGAAATGCTTACTGTTACCTGCGTGCTTGGAGGTCCACTCGTGGTACACTTTTATCCCGTCCATGAACTCAGTGGGGTTAGGAGGAACAAAAGGCAACAGAGCCAATTATTTCCCAGAATAATGCATACCGCGCCCCATGAGGGCACTCTTAGCAGGGTACATTGTTGGTGTTGCTGCGTCAAACCATGTCTCGTACCCACAAGGGAAATTGGCCACGCTGGGTTTATCGAAAAGTGCACCAAACAAACTATAGCCAAAATAGGGCAAAGGCGAGTTGCACACTGCACGTAAACGTATACAAACCTGATGAATGAGGCGCCGAGCACACGCGTTGGAGATGAACAAAAACAGTTTGACACGAGTTGTGCGCCTATGGGGAAGAATCCGAGTGAAGATTTAGGAAATGAAGAGAAAACCGAAAGACTGGGCCACCGACAATATGAGCGGGCTCCACCCCTTAAAAATTGATCTAAGCTCAAAGAAGTGAGGACTGCAATACAACAGTCATCAGGGGCTTGAAGTGGGAGAGAGGGGGACCCGCAAGCACATCTCCTAGATTACCTTGAAATTATTAATCTATTAGGACCGTGATTACCACTTCTAAACGTGCGAACGCCAACAAATCCCTCGCAGATCAGTATGGATCACAGTTAAAAATGTCTTCAGGCGTCTTTCTCTCTGGTCTATTACTTTTTGTAAGCCGCCAATAGACATGTGTGCGCACAGTTATTTTTTTTTTACTGTTTTGCACAGCGTTTCTGAAAGCAGCCCTCTCGTAAATTTATATACGTGCTGCATCAGGCCAAAGGAAATGCCCTTGGTAACTTCTTTTGTCTATACACAGCATATAAACTTAACGGCATATTCTTCGAATGGGACGAGTCATGATTAAACACAGTGCAATGGTGACCATAATGTCTTATTTTGCTTTTTCCTCATGGCAATCCCGTAATGGCGGCCACATCACTAAATCTGTAATACTGACTGACGAAATATAAGTATGATTGCTATTCACCTTTTAGTTACTTTATGATGATGCTACAACAATGAATTTGGAGCAGGTCAGTGCTCGAGGCATGTTTCACTAAGTATGAATCCTGAATTTTGCGAAACGAATATCATGCACGAGTCTCATGATATTCAGCCGCCAACTATGCCACAAAGTGGATTGGTGTTCCATGGTTCGCTCTGTGCAGCAGTGCGGTAATGGATGCGTTTCTTTAACATGCGTGAACGTATGGTTCACTTCATAATACATAATGCAGTGCATTTTGCAATACGCGTGCCCAGACAGACGGCAATAAAGAAGTCAAGGGATCCCATGATTATATTAGAATTGGAGCTAAGGTGTTATGCAAGCGTAACGCTAATAAGCTAAATGCTTATAGAAACTTACGTAAATGAAGTGGTATTTTGCGCAAATAAAAAGTTAGCGATCCAAGGGCAATCCAGTGTACAACCAAACATTAGGCGGATAGGCTAGTGTAAGTTGTTCATGACGCACATATGTTTACATGCAGGCGTGGTCCCTTTTTAAGGGGGACAGAAATGTCCATTAAGTGCACCCACCCGGTGCGGGGTGGACTATTTTGCCAACTTCTTGTGTACCTCGTCTGTTGCTGACTTCTTTATTGCTTGCCTCAGGTAATGGGTAGTGCGCAGTGTCAGCAATGGGATGGCGACGCTAAATGTCGATGGAACGATCACGATGGAGCCACCATCGCCTAACACCACGACATGACGAATTAGGAGTGATAACAGCTTCATGGCGATGACGGACTGTCGACGATTGCTTGATTACGAAGGCATCACAGCTGCATGTGAAGAAGGAGCAGTGTCGAAGGAGTGACGAGACAGTGGAATGGCGGCATTTGAATGATGATAATGAAAATGACGACGACGGGGAGACGATGACAGACTATATCCTGTGTCTGCAATATACCCGCACGACGAAGAAATGACGACAACGACGCGACCACGAAGGTGTGTTTGTGTTGCAGATCACCGTCTGCGTTTACGTATATCATATACCACTCCCGGCCGCCTCGCTTTGCACTATATCCAATGCTGACCTGCACTATACCCGGAACGACAATTGTGCAAGATGCCCATCAGCACCTAGCAGCCAGCACTCGACACATCGCCAAGGGCGCATAGCCAGTGATCAAAATTGTATAATCGCCAATATGTAGCAGCAGCCAGGAACCGAAAAGGGGAGAGATGAGCTTAAAAGAACGTTCGCTTTAAAATTATTGCAGAGAGTTGTTCTTGCAAAAATGTAACTTCTCTTCAGCCCCAGGCATTAACTGGATCACTTCTTCTGCTTCTTTCTGGGGTTTGTACGTGCCAATACCAGTTCTGATTATGAGGCACAACTATATCACTATCGCGTACCTTGATGTGACAAAAAGTGGAACGTTGCCGTAAGATCTCATTTTTCTTGTTGAATTCCACAGTCACCGGGGAGCAAGAATGATAGATAGAAATGACGAACCACCACGAGCAACGAAGAGCATCTTCCATGAACAAAGAATTCAAATACGTGGGATATACGAGTGCTCTTTGACTCTTTCGACTGATTGAACTGCTTGAGTTGTGTTTACATTTGCCTGAGTATTTAGTTATGACATTTAAGAAAGAAAAGCTAGCGTGATAGCTCAGTGGTTGGCACGCTCTACTCCTAAATAAACATTGGTCCACTGACATACGTCAATATGCCAGTGGAAGCGGGTGCAGAGAGGTTTCATTTTTCTTCATGGTGTGGCAATAATGAAGCTGGAGATGACGAGATGGCCGAACGACGACAAAAATCGTCGTTGTGTGTCATCGATCATGACAACGGTTGTTAGCGCAACAGAATGAACGAACAAGGCAAGCCCCATTTTTATCACTTAACTGTTCTCGGAAAAATCAACCGAGTAATCCAGGAAGGGCACTTCTGAGCTACACAACCACATCGATGTATCCCACACACAAACGCCTATTATTTTCTTATTACCATATGCTTCCGTTAACCTATTTTACTCCCTGAAAAACATGGATACCACTTGCAGAAGCCTTTGCAGCTGCCTACTTTGTTGGCACAATGCGCTACGTGTGCAGGGGGCTGGAACTTACCTAATCTTTGTCTTCTCATTCTCTCTATGTACTAGTTGATTTCTCTAATTACGAAGTGAGTACAGCTAAGATCACAAACACCCCCTCCCCCTCAATTTATTGGTGAAGGGCTGCAACAATTTCCTGATGTTGACCGCCTGCTCACTGCATATCATTGCCTTGCAGAGGATGATTCCACCATCACCTATCATGCCAAAGTGCGAAATCATCTTGCACCCTGGAGTGTGGCAGATCAGCAACGTGGGAGGACGGGATAGAATGAATAAGAGTAGAAAAGCCAAAGCAGTCGAGCATGCAAGTGGAGGATAACCGGACATAGATTGAGTGCCATGTTTTGGTATGGAGCGCTGGCTATGAATTAATCGCCTACCTCTCTTTTATTAGCCCTCGAAGAATGTCTGTTTCTTCGTTCTTCTTTCCTGTTGCTTTTGATTGCGAAGTGCCCTAATAAATGACTGACCGAGTTCACGCGCGACTAGGTGATCGTGAGGCACGCATGATTCACCTTTGCTCTAAGAATGGCAATTAGAAAGAGGACGTGGAAATTGGGGAAACCTGAACAAAACCACAGCTAGTAAAAAGAAAATTGCGTGTCAGAAATTGAATTCAAGGAAGCATAAGTAAAAGGCAGGCGTAGTAACGATGTTCGAGTCAATCAATTTTAATGATTTCCTTTAACAATCGTCCCCAAAGGATGTGCAGAAAGTGACTACTCATTACGGTTGCTTCTTCTTTCCACCTGATAATATTTCGCCCTTCGTTTTCTTCGACGGCGTCGGCTGCCCTAATCATCCACTCGCAAGAAACGGTTTTATGCTCTGTACTCATTGTTACCGTAACAAAGGGCCGCCTCCCTGCCACCACCTTTCTCTTGTTCTGTGAAGCATGGAAATAATGCACAGGGAGGAAATGTGATGGAAAGGCCAGCGCTCGCGTCCTAGTTTTGCAAATTTTCGAAGAGCCCTGTGCTACGGAGATCTGTGCGAAAAGAAGAAGAAAATGTGGAAACAATAATTGACAGTAAGCCATCACGACACGGATCGGGCCTTGCCGGCGAATACTTTTCATGAGAAACATTGCAGGCAAAGCCTAATAGGAAATGGAAATAAGCCTCCATGGTTACCCAATACTATGGCGTTCAGCTATTGTGCGTGAGGTCGCGGAATTTAATTCCCGGCTTTGCCAGCCATGTGTTTCTGAAGAACTTGTTCTTGTTCTTGGCCTGATACCTACTGCAAAACGTGTTTCCCACCTTGCTCTCATTGCTGGCTTCGTGTCTGAGTGTTCGTGTAACTGCTTTCAGAGGTGACTGGCAGCCTTATTCCTATGAGGGAGTAATGCAAGAACGCTCGTGTACCAAGCTTTGTGCGTGTTAACGAATTCCAAGTTGTGAAAATTAGCTCCAAGCCCATCTGCAGCCGCGAGCCTCACAGCCACATTATGGATTTGAAATGAGAAGCCGATGCTCTTGTGTTGCTTGTTGTTTTTGACGCGAAAGCGTCAGTTGGCCCACTGAGCAAAAAAAAAGCCGGCGTCTGTCGTTTGTAGCAGAGAAACGGCAGGTAAATGCCCGTTGGCTGCGACGCCACGTCACGAGCACGCCTCGACGGAGCAGAGCAGGCGAAAAGGAACACCTGCTGCAACTTTAGCGCCACGTGTTGCGTGAGAGGAGGGGACATTGTCCGTGACGCCACGTCACCCTCGCTCTCGCTCGGCGGCTCGTTGCTCGCGCTTGGCGGATCGCGCTCCGGCAACTCAACCTCGTTGTGACGCGATGAATGACCTTCCGAGACATGGCATTGTAAAGCTTTCGCTCTAAGACGAAGCAAAATCACCCAAAAAAAGAAGTCGCCGCCATCCCGCCCTGCTAACGTCAATATCCAGCGAAGCTGTATCAAACACCACACATGGTCGAGCGTTGTATTTACGCTGCTCTCCTAGTCTACCAATGGCAGTCTTAGAATGAATTGAATGAGTTGCTAGACAGGTCTCACTTTTATATATGAAAGTGTGGTGACGTCACAATGTATATATATATATATATATATATATATATATATGCTGTATGCCTGATTGCAACCAAAGATATGCATATATTTGGTTGCATGCCGTTTGCCATCGATTGTTAACCTGAAGCTTTGTGTTTACGCCACGAAATTTTCCGACCACTGCAAGGTATACAGCTTCGCTGCAAGAAATCGCAGCTCTAACATGAAGAGAGCCCTTCAAGTACATTTTCCGACTACACCACTTGTTAAGGCCATTAAGACAAGCAACGGGTTCCGAGCACTGGCACTACATCTTGCTTCGCTGGAATGTGCACTCGATGATCACGTAGCCTTGGCTCTGCTGCACGGAAATACTGAAGCAGAGTATAACTGCGCATCGCTAAGGTCAAATCAAAATGCACCAGTCGTCTCAACGCGCTCGCTTGCCCGCAAGGAGTTCATAACGCAAATGACCGCTCAGCGGCGTTCTAGTGGACATCAATGCTTTCATATTCACGACTCATCAGAAGTACTTAGGTGCTCTCGGATTTTTTTTTTGTCTTTTTGAGTTGCAAGGTAATCAACGAGGTAGAAGGACTTTTTCTTTCTTTTTGAGTTTCAAAGTAATCAACGAGGTAGAAAGATTATAGATGAGGAAGAAATATACATGCAAATCTTCTGAATAATAATTTTAGGTGAAAGCTTTTAATCAGCTAACTTGAAGCATTATAGAGCAATCATAATGTATTGTCGGCATTCCCACCATAGTTAACCAGAATATCAACTATTTGAATCGCCTTTCTAGATAAAAAGAAAATGAAGATGGTGTCGTGGTATGGGGACACAGACGTTGAAGTCTCATTTCGAGTCCAATGGCCAAGATTCCCGGTACAAGTAGCAGAGGGGCGTTGAACCCAGAATAACCAGGACTGTGTCTTGTGACTGTTTTCTCTTGTCCGCTTAACTTTGCTTCACTGCTGCAACTAAAAGTGGAACTATTTGCGGAGAAGAAACTTTTCTCCTTTCTCGGTACTTGAAACAATGTTTCGCGCTTTCAGCGCTGCTTGGCGTTGAGGTCAGCATGAATGGCTTAACGACGCCGGTTGCACAACTGTTCTTGGAGACAAGAGCGAAAAGACGAGCAAGTGGGATTAGGGCTGCCTGGAGAACGGTTGTTAGGATTCGAGGCAGGGTTCAGTTGCGGCTCTATGGAGAAGTGCTCCGGGTTACGGATCGGTTTCGAAATGTAGGGCTTCCTTTTAGTTTTCTGTGGGTGAGGCAAATCGTTTTTTATTGACTGAAACTTTTCTATCTTTTTTTCTTGCCATTTTCTTCTCTTTTCGTGTATTTTCTTCATACGAGTGTACTTCACAACATTGGAAGCTACCTGTCTATTCGTTCTTGATGAAGGCCTTGGTGTTTCGGGCGTTTAATCCTAGAATGCTTGAAAGTGCTCAGCGTTCCTTTCGGCTTGCCAAGCAACAAACTAACGGCGAAGTGTTTAGGTCTACTTGGTTATTATGTTGTTGTTTTTTTTTGCTTTCTTTGTGTTTCAATACATGTGGTCGTGTCTTAAGGTGAGTAACACAAGTTGAGCAGGTTATATTACATGGGTCCATAAGCTACATTGAAAAAAGGCAGGTCGTCCTCGGCCGTATTCTGTCAATTGTCATTGATCACCGATATAATCGAAATGCCTCGATAATCGTAAGGTTACGATTATTATTATATTTTATTACCTCCATCTGGTAATAAAAAATTCGTCGGCCCTTCAACTCCGTGAATATGGTTAACCAGCGAAGCTGAAACGTTGCGGCCCCGGTGTTTATCACTGGGTTAAACCCGAGGGTTCATTAAAGTATTTCTCAATTATGAGGTTACACACACGTTCGGCTTCGACGAAGAGAACGACGTCACTGACGGTATGCCCGCAGTCCGCCGTTCTCGCTTGCGTTCGATGTCTCAAGTTTGCTTGGGTGCGTGGTTAGCAGCATTCGCCCGCCATTGCCGCTTGCGATTCCTCAAAATTAAATTGCTTCCAAATTAAATTCCGATACGTAAGACAATGAATGGCTCATACCCCCCTAAAGCAATGGCTCAAATCCCCGTAAACGCGGCCTCCCCATTCCGACGACAGAAGAGAAGTGAAATTCTATGCTGGAATGATGAGCGGTAACGCAGACAGCTGGTGAATAAGACGACGACGACGAACGTGGGAGCAGTGGCACGAGCACGTGCGGAGCACGAGCATGAGCGCAACTCTAGGGGCGCCAATGAGCCAGCTGTGGAAGAAGACGACGACGCTCGAGCCAATGCTGATGATAATGGTGGTCCGTACACAGGCGATTTCGCCTAGCCATATACGATTTCGCCTAGACATATGAAGCGTCGCTTTAAATATTATGAGTCATTCTACTTTGTGAAGGTGGATGACCAGCGAAGCTGTTTGGCACACGGCACAGAGATGACACAGAATTCTGATCCAAGGTACGAACACATTTTATTATCTTGAGCGGCAGCGGCGGTCATCACGACGAAAGGCGCACACACACGCGCACGCACATTTATGCTTGATCGGTGGGTCTTGACTGGCGGAACGCCGAGCAAGGACCCATCGTGTGCGTGTGTGCGCGTCCACACACACACACACACACACACACACACACACACACACGCACACGCGCACGCACGCACGCACGCACGCACGCACGAACGCACGCATACATACACACACACACACGCGCGCATTTATTCTCGATCGCCACCGCCTCTCACATCTTCGTCTTTGTTCTCGTCGTCACTCTGCGTATATAGGCGCGTTGCTCCTCGGGAGTACGAACTACACACGGCCTCCCGATTACGACGAGGGAAGAGAAGTGAAATTCAAAATAGAGAACGGCAGCTTGTCTTTAGAGTTTCATTTATATACACGCGCGAAGGTACCGTCCGCCGGCAGAATGGAGAAACGCGTGACGTCTCAGTGGTGCCACCGCCCCGGGAGAGCGGCAGGAAACGGGGCACGCAAGCGGTTGGAACAACGACAAAGGGAGGGCGGTGGGAGGTTTTGTTCGCGCACATGAAAAAATGCATAGAAGCCTAGCTATAAACAGCTTCGCTGTAAAATGGGTTGTTTTACCGTTTGTTTGGCCGTGTGCGGAGAGGACACTTTTGTTTGCTCGTAATACTTCTCGTAATTTCTTGTTCGCGCTTGCAGGAACACATATATCTGCACTTCATAACAAATGTGCAAGTGCGCAGAAAGTCGGTACGAGTTGTTGGCCCACGCACTTTCAAATTCTTTTGTAGCAGGGATAGATGTGCCGATACGATCCTAAATAAAGTAAAGTGGTCAACCCATGAACATACACGAATCTGTCTGAAACGTGCACAGATCTTTCGATTCTATGAAAGTTTGCTCATTTTGGCACTCGGGGGACGTTTCTTGGTTTTTGCAGACCCCCCTCCTATTTTGTTATTCGTGCAATAGTGTGGCAGCTGTTCGCAAATGGCAACTTTGGGAGAGCCAACGTCACCGGCATTTCTGAAAGAAATTCTAGGATAACCATCGGTGAATGATAGGTTGCGGCCAAGGACAGGACACGGTGTCAAGATTTACATCAAGGAGAACAGCAACGTTAAGTCTTAGCAAAGCAGCATGCTTAGCTTGTAACGATGACGTAAGTGGTGAGTGGATTTCTTAAGCTTTCTTCCTTTTTAGGTATCCTTGCCTAATACCAGTGACCATTCAGAGCACCATAAATCGGCTATATGTTTTTTTTTTCTTCGTTTCAAGAAATTTCGAAATCAGTCAGCCAGTGGCCGAAACATTCCATGTTTTACTACATTGTAAGCGGACAGTTTAGTCCGTCTCTGTGGGTAGGAGTTTGAAACCCTTAAATTACCCAGCGGCTGCCTTCTATTCCTTTTCCTTGCCTTGCCCACCACTAGAACACTTCTTTCGAATTAAAATTAAGCGATTAGTTAGCCGGACACTAAACTTAGCTTGAATAACATGAATAAAAAAGTACCTATAGCTAACGTGACCTGACGCATCTTTGGTGAGCAAATGCAAAGCAAGCGAGAAAGAACGCCTTGAATCACAGGACATGTAACATCAAAGAGAACACTAAGCCTGACACGAGAAAAAAATTATGAAGACCCAACACACGTTTTGGAAACTATGTGAAGCGAAGCACTCATGATAGCTTTAATAAATGTTTTAAAACTATATGCAACGCATGCAGCTGTCTTTTTATTAATGCACTGCAGCGTCTAATCTGATGCGATGTTTATAAATACAATAGACCGTTCACACGTTCTGCCAAAACGCAAACAGCGGTTCATGCAGGCACACGCAGTCAGACGTCCATACAGCCGTGTCCCGAGAATAAAGGGCTCAACATAGGACGTATGTGTTGTTTTTGTATAATCAGTTACGTTCCAGCTAGATGCCGAACAGAAAGGAAAAATCAGAACAACTACCCTTTTCATAGAATGATCATCCCACCGTTAAAATTTTGATCGGCCTGAGCAGTTGTGCGCTCGCTATGTCTAGTGCTATTATCAGCATCGAAGGCTAAAGGCAAAGAGTGTTCTGTATGACAACCAGGTCATGAGATATATAAAGGGAAACGAAGACGTCTTCGGGATCTCGGCAGCCTGCCCGACCAGAGAACACACACTCTTCAGTCGTGGCAATTTCGGTTCTCTTCAGGCGACTCGGCGTTCACTCCAAGGACGCGCACCTCCGACGAAGGTGCGTTCGAAGATGAGCTGCCGAAGCAATCTAGTGACAACGGCCGCAGCGCTGTCGGTTCCATCTGCTCGGTTCTCGCAGAGGTCTCGATGGCACTGGAGACACCAACGAGTTCCACAGTGGCACAGCAAGGAAGAACGGCACTCGCATCCCACCGCCGGGCTCTCCTTTCGATCCTTCTTTTCTCCTCTAGCGGGAAGTAGGCGAGACGGGGGAGAGACGCGCACGCTTGGCCGCCGATATATCGGACATCTGGATCATGACGCACTTTGTCTCTTCGCCAGAGGCTCGGGCACCACCACGCCCCGTACGTCGATCTTTGCGTCTTTTATCTTGGAATGTCTTTATGTCCAGACAGCGCGAAGAAAGGCTTGCCAAGCGCAGCAGCTCCGTTGGCACCCTCACGCTGGCCTGGCACCGCTTCGAAACAGCCCGTCAACGGAGTGAGGAATTGGATGGATTCAAATAATGTGGGATGTGTTTGAAGGTCTCTATGCAGCATCTCGACACAGTGCTCCTAAGTGAATAACTGGGTGGCTTAATGAGTTCAGCGGCTCCATGGGTCGATTGGTTCTGAAGAAGACCTACCCCCTTCGAGGCTTCGAACTATATTCAGCAGAGCGTTCTGCCTTGATTCCGATCACGAAATAGATGAGAAAAGCACGGAAGCAAGCCTTCGTATTGATCACTCTGCTTGAAGGGAAGGAAAGTTGCCAGTCTTAGGTGCTAAAGTAATCATGTTGCTAATGTAGAGTTTAAACGCACAGCTTAGGCCCAGTCTGTGAAAATTATTATGGGTTCGTGTCGACGCTATTTGAGTCGGGTAACATTTCATTTCATTTTATTACCTTAAAAGCCCCATACGGGCATTACATAAGGGGTGGGCGTACATATATTCTTGTACATCAGTTTAAGGACAACAGAGCACAAGTTTTAAGTACAACACACGTGAAAATTACGTACATAATTCCATCTAGTACACAGATAGATAGCATATATCCGGTACACATTTTTTTTTATTCTGAAAAATGGTCTGTTAGTTTTTGCATGAATGTAGGTGCACAGGTTATGGCGGCCAATTTGGTAGGGCAGGTTGTTCCAATCACTAAGCTTACGCTTCAATTATAAGTAAACTATGTTATATAGTATAGGTAAATTATTAAAAAAACATGATATGCCAAGACATTAACATTCCCCCGGTTAACAAAACAATACCTTGAATAATGCAGGGTCCACTTCCAAAGTGTTTGCAGGAAGCATGTGAGTTCCAGTGCTTCAGTATAAGGCACCTGAGGACCAAAAAAAAAAAGGGAGAAAAAAAGTAGCACTGCACACGCCAGTGGGGAGTGCCTCTGCCAAAATCACTTCAATACAGCTGATGACAAATCTTGTTAGAAAGCGCAAGAACCGCTTGCAGTCCCAATATGCTCCAAGACCACGTAATCCATGCTTTCTATTTCCTCCAAGCAGCTTATGTGCCCTCTAGCCTATGAATTTTGATCAAAGAAATGCACAAAAGCACAATGCTGTTTTGCTTGCATCGTGTCTTGGAATATATCTCGATTTCTACTCTTGATATTACCCTAAGAGATATATAATCTCAATGATATGTTGAAACACTTTGAGAGCAGGCTATTCTCTGAGCCTTATTAACTCATTAACGCATTCGTCTAAATTCTTGTGTGCTAAGCAGCGTAGTTTTATTTTTGCATAAGTAATCTCTTATAGATTAAGTCAAAAGCAACACGTTCATTTTGCGTTTCCTTGAATCAGACTCCCACTGAAACAGGGTCACTACATTCGTATGCCTCAGAACTCTGCAAGGTAGTTTTGTGAAAAATCGCGTTACATGAAAGCGTAGAGCCATCTACATGCAACACACACTCTGGTGGAGTTGCGCCCGAACCACCTATTCGTCCGCGCCATTGATTGTTTTAGATCGCAAGGGCGATCACCTTGGCGCTCAATGATTTGTGGGCGGATTAGATTATCCCTAGTGAAACTGCTGTCAGAATCTCCAAACTGCAGGCAAACAACCAAAGAAGAAAAAGAACAACGAAGTTAGGAAAGAGACAGGCACAGGCACAAGACGCCCGCATGAAGCGTAAGACGGAGATTCCTTCAGGCCAAGAAGCCAAAGCCAATTGCTTTTTCGGAACTATTCAAGTACAAATACACAAAGCGCGGAATGAAATGTACAGGCTTCGCCAAGTGATTGCGATGGGGTCTCCCACTGCATCAGTTACTGACTGATGTCCTCTTTAGAACGCTGCGTAGTTCTTTTTGGTCTGCATTTCTTTCAACGCAAAAGATTGAAAAAGAGCTTTCGTGCACAATGACATTACGTATGCATAGCTAAACCAGTCAAACGACAGGTGGCTGTTGCAAAACTGCGGACTTAAATCACACCTGTTTGGAGGAATATTTTGATAGAGCGCCTGACATGTTCTTTCCTTCCTTTTCATGCATAATTACATTACCTTTTCTTTCATCTCATTAAAAGCTCTTCACAGAACATGACCCGCGGGCACACAAACACTCATGAAGTATGCATGATTTATGTTCGACGCGTTCCGGGATCTTGTCACATCAAAACGTGTTTTTTGTCCATGGATAACAAACGGCAATAATTACGGAGCAATACTTGCATTTTGTAGGATACACGACTAAATTTCGTCTCTTCATACATGTTTATGACTGAAGCTGGGCATTAAAGGGGCTTAGAACAAACATTCACCTTCACAGTGCACCACCGTTCGTCTTCATGAACGCTTACTGAAGTGCCGCGTGCCAGTGACAACTGTGGTTGTGGCAGGAAGCTTTGCAACGCGCGAGGTTTCTCGCCTACTAGGAGAAAGGGGAGGAGTTCCTAATGAAGTGAGAGAAGGAGATGTTGGTCGGAAGAGCGTATCTCTATAGTCTGCTACTGCACGGTGCGTAAAAATTTCAAAATACTTGCCCCATTTAGGATTTTATTTTTTGGCGTGCACTTCTTTCGTACAAGCGGTATGGGTAACCTGCAACAAATCCTGCGGCTGAGCGCATAAAAGTACTGCTGTGCGACATGAAATGGAGAAATGGCTGTATAGAGCTGCTAATAACAAATAACAGGCAGCGAAGTGGACTGCACGTTAGCCAACGTGCTCAGTGTTGGACTACGAAAACGGTAACCCGAAAGGATCCATCACAATTACTCGTTAGGTCGAACGGCATTGTTCACCCTAGCGCACCGTTTTGACGGCTGCTTGTAAGCTAGGTCCTGACAGAACTACAGCCGGCAGCACGTCGCAATCCAAGCGATGCTCCTCCTAACGAGAAAATCCACCAGGCGAAAGCCTGTAAGCAGCCAAGCCTATTGCAACAAGCACCAGGCGCACGTTTTGGAGCAGCTGGATGTTGGTGTGCGCTTAACATTTGCCATTGGCCTGGTTTGTTGAGATTATTGCGTTCCTTGTACTTTTTTTCTTGCTCCAAATAGAATATTGTACAGAGATTTATCGCTTTTCTCCATAGTTCTTTCACATGAGCGATGCTAGAATATCAAACTACAGTATGTATCAAGATATGAATGAACTTTTCAGAAGCTTCTCGTCGCTAAACAGAGTGAGAGAAAGAGAGGTGAAAGGCATGAAGATGAAAGGCATGACAAACATCTTTTTACCTACCCTGCACAGGGGAAGGCCAAATATGAAAGTAAACAGCGTAACTGTGAAACGTGTACGCGCACACATGCTAAAGCGCCGAAGAACGATCTCAGGCTATCTCGCAGTCACACATTGCTTTAAAAAATTCCTTACCCTTTTTCCAAAAGGCAAGGTTGTTTAGTGTGTCAAGCGCAGAAAAGCATGTTTCTCTTTGCACACTCAGACGGGAACGCCCCCAAAAAAAAGGTGCGCAACTGCCTCTTTCCACCATAGGCTTCACTTTTGGCACTATCAAACACTCTTCTGAAGCCAGAAGGCATTTTAGAATGGCGCTTTCTGTCATAGACGGCGTAAGAGTGCTCAGTCACGCAGCTTCGCAGAAAGAAGAGCTGTCGTTGTGGATTCAGGGGAATAAATAGACTCTTTTGAGAAGTAAGACGAGATTCATTGTTCCCGTACATGCTCACGTACACGCAGGGTGCAGCTTATCCGCTGTATACGCTGTAAATGATGGAATAGCGACGCACCTGAGATTGTCATGGGCTGTTCGGGTGGGTGTATCAGCGCAGTCATCTCCATTGGCTCCGCATTGATTGTACAACCATCGAAGATGATGTCACATCTCTTCTCAAATACTCTATAGTGAAATTTTCCTATGTCCCGGAGCCATCGAATATGATTTCACATCCCTTCGCAAATGCTCTATAGTGAAGTTCTGCTATGCCCGCAACAAATTGTTCGTGGTATCCACATGCGCAGTTCAGAGAAGCATTTTGTGGATGGCTGCCTTGAAGTCGCAGAAATTGGTGGAAAGTTTCCTGATTTATAAAGTGCCGACCTCAGGTCTCCAAACTCGGTCAACATTGTCTATGTCAAATGTGATGTTCTGAATTTTACCTAAATAGGTTGAGCTGGAAGAACCACGTTTGGTGCTGAATTATAATGGGTGACCAATTCATTAATGTAAACATGTTGGCGGCCGCTGAAAACTTGGTGTAAAAGGAATACTGTTGCCTCTTTCAGATCTGCTGAAACTTACACCTTGTTCCTGATGACAGGAATAGTAGGCATACTTTAAAGAGAATTCAGGTACTACAATGGCTTCGCCGTTGGTATGCAAGCATTGGGGTGAGAAAAAAAAACACATGTCAAATGAACCGTTTGAAGATTCGACTGCAGAGTACATAGCAATTGTGTGGTCATGCTCTATGATGATAGTGCAGAAGGTGAATACGTGGATACTTATTAAGGAAGATCGAGACACGTCAGAAGAGCGTTGACTTGTACGCCCTCCTAATATTTTAACAGGAACGCGTTGGCGTCGACCGCCAAGCCGATCAGCGCCGTATTACGGAGAGAACTGTGCAATAATGCGTGTGCGCGAGTAACGAACAGTTTGACGCAAGTGTCCTTTGCTAGGCTGTTCTGAATACCGCACCGAACCGGCACTTGCTTTTGTGTCAGTTATCGTCTCGTTATTGTGGTCACACACGGTCAAAGGCGCTTTTCTGCTTTACTATATGGCGCCTTCTCTAATAATTCTTTACAGTGGCAATAAAAACGGGGTGAAGATTCTTCCGGACCTAAATAAATGTTACCACCACCACCAGGGGCACACTGCTTGATAAAATCATGTTGCTTAATAGCCTTGCTCTGTTTATGAAGCGCTGCCTAGTTCGAGTGCTCACTTGTTGCCGCGAAATATGCAGTTAGATGTCCGTAAATCTGTAATCAAGCGACGTGGGGGCAGGTTACTGCACGAAGTGAAACTAGCACGGGAAAATTATTGCGAATTCAACCTCAGAAGAAATAACTTTATTTGCTCCTTCTGACCAATTGGTTGTCAGTATAGCCCATCAGGAAGAGATGAACCTGCAAACAATACAAATACCCACCCAGGAGCAACGCAAAGCATGGTTTAATATCCTCCCTCACTCACAATCTTCTCCTTTGAACCACTCTCTCCCCCTGCCATTTGAAAATTGCAATCTGGATGCAATTATGGGCCCTCATCTCGGATGTGGCTCTTAAGAGCGCGGAGGTTTTGATTTCAAGCGCTTCGGGAATCGCCTTTTATTGTCCTTAGTGCCTTGTCTCCTAGCCCTATTCGTCCCTCTCTGCATGGAGTTGTCTCACGCCTCTTGTTTTGCTACGTCTTCTCCCCCTGTCCAAGCACATTTACGAGGGAGAAATTTGCTATTACTGGCCTCCCTCCACAGACTGCCCTACATGTGCCCCGTAGTCTTCATTATCTTACTAGTCCTAAAAGACTGACAGAAGAGGAGGCACGTATAAGACAAAAGAAAAGCAGCCGCGCGCGCTTTTGGTATAGTTCTCGGATGGTGTGTGGAATTTATCCAATTTCGCAGGAATGCTCCAGAGGGAGCCTTTGTTCGCACGCTTTTGCTGATTTCTGCGTACTTCATGACCATTACATCTACGCCCACATGTACGGTTTGTTGGCTCCTACCTGTTGTGCAATGAAAATGCTCGACGCAGTGTGCTCAGCGGTCGGGATACAGGACAAGCTCAAAATACGATGGAGAGAAAGAAATGAGTATGGGTCGTATAAAGTTTGGCACCACCAAGGCACCATCTTGGCCGTTCGCGGGTACAACATATTGCCCGTTGCTAAATGCATAGCTCACCCATGAGGAGGCGGGTCATAAGGAGGTAACACGGGGCTATACGGAGGATATAGGCTATAGAGAGGCTCATTGTAGCGAAATTGCTACAGACGCCTCCTCCCCCCCCCCCCTCCTTAAAAAGAATCAAAGCCCCTTTCTTAAAGAAAGATTGTCGAAGGCGAAGCTCTCGCCGATGCAAACTGAATCAAAGTCCAAAGCCAAAGACACACTTCGTTAAGTTGCATAGCCTTTATTTTAGATCATGTAGCCGTTTATTACGCGCACACATGCACCCATACTTTCACGGACTGCATGCCGTTGCCGATAGATGCGATCGGCCTTACGGCTGATCGGTTGACCTGTCGACCTGTCGACCTGTCAACCTGGTCAACCTGTTGACCAGGTTGCTGACCAGGTGCGCCCTGCCCATGGTGACGGCCTTGAATTCATTGCGTGACGCGCTTAATACAATGCAGATATATACAGTTCGTCTGGGTAGCGTGGCGTTGCAGATCACATTGTTCTCAACGGTACAACTGCGAATGTAAACTGTAGTGTTCTACGATTGTGTGCCCCGATGCGCACATGGTTCCATTTTGTAAGTTGGCTTTCCTGCAGTGCGTTTTCGGCGTTCACAGAACGAGTCAGTGATACAAAGAAAGCTTCGCTTTAAATACAACATCCAGATGGCGCTCACCTCCTCGGCAGCTGCGCGCGGAGGCGAAAGTGCAGAAAAAAAGAAAGCTGCATTTGCCAGGAAGCCTGACAAACCATCAGAGATCTTTTAATGCTATCGCGTTCCAGTCTTAAAGGCGAAGCTTAAGCATCGTCCAAATTATATTGTGATAGCAATTGTATGGACACTCCAAGGAAATTTCTGCCATTGCCGTCACCGTCGTCGTCGCCGAGAGGTTCTGTATAATGTCCAAGGACAATAATATCGTCGCCACGTGCCGTATGTGCGAGTGAAAGCGCGCCAGGGACGCGCGCTTTCACGGGGAGCGAACACACGGCGGAGAGCACACGCGACCGTCGCGCGAAAGGCCGTGGGGGGATAGGGAGGCAGGGGGGGGTCGTTTAGCTGCAGCAGCAACTGCGTATCTTGCGACCGGGTGCTAGGGGAACTGGCGACTCAGTCTCGCACGTGAAAGGAGGAAAGCGGGAAGGCAGCACGGGAGGGAGGGGGTGCAGCTTCTACTCTGCCAGCAACTGCGCACTTGTACTTTGCGTGGCTGCGGGCGGTCGCGTGCACCGTCTCTTTAAAACGATCTACGCACGGCTCCTACCTTTGTATGCGCTGTGCTTTCGCCGCTCACTTTGCGTAGAAGCGATAGAAAGCACGAAGGTCACTTCGCTCGTGGCTGCGGCTCGCTTGCTTATGCCAGCTTTTTGACAGCGGTTGTCTGCGGTCATCGAGTGTTATCTATTCATGTTTGCTTGTGCGTGCTAACACCATGCTTGTTAATTCAGTTAGTAAACGAAAGTGTCCAAGTTTATACAGCTGATAAAACTACCAGCCTTTACTCCGTATAGCTCTCTACTAATTTGCTATCGCAATTGATAGTTCGCCTTTCGGGTGTAACTGCGACTTTTTGAGACTCCAACGCAGGTTGCTGTGCTGGCTGTTCTCTGACATTTGATACCAAGCGCGCCGCCGCACGAAAATGGAGGCGAAGCTCTCTTTAGCATCTTCGCTGTAACAGCTGTTCACAAATATAAAGCATGCAGCGCGATACACTTCACCTGTAGTATGCATCTAAAGCGCGCGCCTAAAGGCCCACAGAAGATACAGCTAAGCACAAACATCTACCGAAACCACCACCTCAAGCATGCAGAGAAACAAACGGACCTCGCATATACATTCTGTTGAATGTGAGGAGCGCGCATTCTATGGCAGCAAATGAAAGCGTGCTTTTGTGTCAAGCAGGAGTTTTGAGAAGTCGCGGATGCTACGAAAGAACTGATCAGGCGTACAATGTGTCTCCCATTTCACTTGGAAGTGCTCAAAATTCCCCCTAGATGCAAAATTTTATATGCATTGGTGCTTTACGTGTCAGCAATCCTCCATTCAGGTACATTAACGTAGAGCTCCTAATTTGTATGAGAACAAGTGTGGTATCTATTTTATTTTTACGTCACCATCTCAGGTAACAAATCCTTCTAAATCCAGCAAAGGCGGCCGAGTTGCTTAACGATCTTGCTCAGTTAAAAACAGAAGCATAAAAATGCTCTCAAAGAATGAAAAAAATTAATATTCAATGGGTGCAGTGCATTCATTTCTGCATCGTATACAGAGAGCCGGCAAACATGAAATTCCTGCTGGTTAGAAACGCTGCAGTAGGCTATGCACATGATGACAACGTTAGTTGCACCACAGCCCTACGCACTGGACTTGTCAATAAGCGCTATAGAGCTCTGGTTCACTCGTTACGATGTTACGGTTTGTACGACGTTAACCTTGCGTTAAATGCAGGGTCACAAATAAAAAACACGCTGTGTGCTTTAACAGTGCTATCTTTCTTTTCCGGTGCACTAATGCCTAGCGTGGCCCACTGGGCACGTCCACTGCTCTCCGATCTTAGCTCCCTTGCTTTTGCCTATTTGCTATTTCCAAACAAACCTACTCGAATATTTACGTCTTTGATACTGAGTACTGTCCACAAAAACATCATCCCCGGAACGCGCAAACCGAAAGCGTGCGAAAGTCTCGTGCTCGGCGTTTTATTGGCGGCTGATATCAGATGCTATCGCGCTGATTTCTTTTGATATGGCAATTCCTTGTCGAGATGCATTTACTCTAGATTTTTTTTCTTATATAAATGACCCATTTCTTAAAGGACACTAAAGGCAAATATAAAGTCAACGTGGACTGTCGAAATACCCTCCAGGAAACTCGCAGCGCTTATCTGCCAAAAAGGCTTAGTTTAAAAGAAAATCGCGTCTGAAGGGTCCATATACCTTCTGCGCAATTCTATTCGCCCGCCCTGGAACAGGGCAGTGGTGACGTTGCATACGCCATCACCCCCTTTACTGCCGTCGGTGAGTAAAACGGCGCTCGACAGACGGCGATACGGTTTTTTGCGCAGAACGCAAACGCACGGCCATGTAGAAACCGAGCGAGGACAGAGCGTTGGATCCGCCGCTGCAGCTGTTTTCGGTCAAGTGGTGTTCCGAATATCGTGATTCCCGTTCAGGAATCTCGTGACATCACATGGACGTGGAATGCTCTGCTACTACAAGGCCTGCAGGACCTCGAATAAAGTTAATTTCCTTCCTTCCTTCTCTGCTATACTTGCAGTTTGTGTCAGTTTCGCGAGTCAGCAAAACCAGCGCAACACTACGCGATAACGAAAATACTGAAACGCGAAAGCGCGGGTGGCGCAGAGTCGAGTGAGAGCGAACCCTTCCAACCCCCCGCGTCGTTGTCAAGGGTAACCTCAATGATTTCTTTTTTTCTAAAAATCAAATAGAACTTGACAAGTAGAATTTTCTTTCACCTTCTAATGCAATACAATGATATTTTATTACGAGTGGCTGAGTACTATAGTGACAGAGTTATAATGAGGAGTGCCTTCGTCATCGGGCTAGTACTTGAATGTGCCAGGGGAATCTCTAATCGTGTCCTGCAGTTACCTCAACTTCTCGATTACTGAAGCTCTATTCGCAATAATATTGATGCCTTAGAAGTTCTGGAGCACTACTCTATCACTTTAGCTTGACTTGCATTTAGTATCCCTTTAACGACAGGGCCAAAAATGCCGACTGAAGGTTCTTTATAAAAGTATGCAGGCGATAGTGCGCTTAGTCTTACATCCACGAACACGACTGAAGAAAGGTGTTGAAAGCTTCGCAGAAAGGGAACGCCGAATAGGAGGCTGAACAGCCCGACAAGTTCTGGCCACGCCATGTCAGCGTGCGCATGTGGCCCGACGGTGTCTGAATACGTCGTATAAAATCGGAAATCGCTATTTCGGTTCGCAGAACAATGCGGCGTACGGCGAAATGTCGTATCGTGAAGCGGGTTTTGTTCTCGGTCCAGATTTGCCTCCTGTACGCTAATGTTTTCTCCATTCTTTCTTTCCTTCACTTTCTAGCCCCTTTGTTGACCTGTTACCACGAGGGTGCGAATCGAACAAGTTTAATCAGTGGAAGCGAGAGAGAGAGAAATAGTGCGCTTCATGAAACATGTAGGGTAGCACCCGAAAACGGGATGTAGTTTGGGTTTATTATTTCATCGGTTCTGTTTTACCCTTACCATGGCCTCATTCATATCACAAATCTCGCATGATGCACTGTCCATACTGCAGATGCGAAAACACTAGGTGTTTGTAAAACCGACGGCCCAGCCACAAACCTTGCATTGCATCAAGATAGCCCAGGCGGTTCTCGAAGACCCAATAAAAGGTCAAGTGAATGAAGTCACGAGGTTGCACATTGGCAGAAATTTGCATGTTGTAACGGAGTGCGACGAGAAAATAGGAGTAATTTCAGCCCTTTACCAGGCTGTTACAAGCAAACAGCCACAACCTGGAGTCTTTGGTGCGCGGAGCACGCTGCTTCGTCGGCCTCCCTTCGTTGCCGGTGATGCCGTACTACATTAGTCCTCAACTGCCCTCCCAAGAAACAAACCTATGACCACTGGCTTCCTGTCCATTACCCGATAGCTATAGTGGGTGAGCAAAACTGTTTGTGGAATATGTAAGCAAGCAAACAACAACGAAACAGTGCCTTTTGCTATTTATTCCTTTCTTTCCCTCTTTTATTGCTGCTTGAATAACGAATTTGACAGTTTGGCATAGCCTGCTCTGACGTAGCCTACCTTGCCATGTTTCTACATCTAAATAAAAAAATTCACAGGCCTGCGCGGCACACGCAGCACAGTCACAGCGAAAGCTGGTGGAGCGGCTCAAGAGTAGCTCCAATTTCGGCACCACGCACAACAGGGTCTTCGCGGTAAAGTCTCTTCGCCTCGTTTTTACGAGAACGATCTGAACTGTCCGCCCGAGCGTCGACAGCGAACTGCGGCTTGTAATGCTCTCTGCACAGCAGTCTGCTGAGCCCGATGATGGCTGGTTGTTGCCGTGCACGTAGCTCTACGATTCGCTTCTTCAGCAGCGGTTCGTACCTTGCGAGGAGACGCCATAACGTGTACCGAAGACGTATCCAGAATACGTGGCGCACATCTCACATCGGGATCGCGTTTATTGCGCGCCTCGCCTGAACCGCATCTCATCGTCTGAGCCTGCACACGCGGCGTTTGCAGGCGCCTTAACTATGTGTCACCACCATACTGGTGGAGGCTTGGGTCATCTGCGCCTGCGCGCCTGCCTAGTGCGCGTTTATTGACCCTTTTACCGGCGCTCCCGTGGGCGCTCCCGTGGGCGCTGCCATGTTTGATCACGTGGTGACGCGTTCATTGCTTGCCTCAGCTGCCTCCGTTGCCTCCGTGTTTACAATGCAAGCGCGTGACGCCGCTGCGGTGCAGCAAACCTCTGTTTCGCCGCATATCGTAATCGGCGACTGTGTGGACGACATGAAGCTTTGGCCACAGCTTTAGAGGACGTTTAAGTGCTTTCAGAGCTCATTACGCCTTGTCTAAACGGCACGAGCAGTGTATACGGTGCTTGTTACTAAAATCGGGGCTAGAAATGGATTCCAAGCTGTCCAAACGTTCCGCTTATGAATTAAATGAGGATCAGTATGTTCTTCCTTCTTTATTTGGCAAACATTGTGAAGCATTGGCTTGTCATGTTTCTGACTCAGTAAAGTTCCTCGCTTCGTTGGTGCGGCCACTATCTTATCGTTTATTTTCCGCCTAATCGCTCGCGGGTGGGTTCTGCTGCGATAGATTTGTTATGTTGCTGCGCACAAAGCTTGCAATGCAAATGTTCTGTACTTTTTGGTAGCTTGTACCAAAGACGTATTCTCGCTAGCCCCTCGTTTACTCTGTGGATAATCACGAAACGTTCAGCTTCCAACATTCGTGTCTTGTCGGTGTAGTCGCCGTTACTCCTCATGTTTAGGCACATCGATTCAAGTGAGCGCCCATTCACTTATTATTCATGCGTTAGCGATAGGGTGGGTGTAAGTTTGCGTGCGAGTAGGGGTGGATGTGTGTAGATAACGTGCGAGAAACTTACTATGCCAGTAAGTGACGCTATTTCCTTTTGTAGCCAGCGGTACTCAATCTTAAGTACCGACGTTCCGCAGTTGAAGTCCTTTCTTTGGATGTTAGCTATACAGTGCTGGCGGATGAATTATCTTTTTTTTCTATCCTCGAGGAAAGCCGTGCATCGCGAAGGGCTGGCAACACAGGCAGTCCTTATGTAGCAGCGGCGGCACAGGTTGATTCCGTTCCTTACATATTCCTTATATTCGCATTCTTTATATGCGAATCACTATTTTCCAGCTAACTACGGCACATGTCTTCCCTTTATCGTTGCGCATTTTGCAGCATGAATTGGGCACAGGGCATTAGCGAACACCCAGTTGCATTTCCGACGGCCGACCTCACAGTAGCAGGGCAGAACCAGCAATGGTTTTGTATTCGTTCGCATTCGGTGAGGCAACGTATGGCGCGCCACCGAAAGCGCCATCTCGTTCCTCTAGAGCAAACTGCTCCGCGAAAACGGTCAATACGGCATTTTTCCGCTGCCTGATAGCAAGCGCTTGCGTAGCTCAGTGGTAAAGTATCCGACTCCCGCGCAGCGGACCTGATTTGATCCCGGCGGAGACCAGGTACTTTTTTTCGCATTTCTGGCGATATCGGTTACGGTTCGGCGGTGGCGGCGGACACCATCGCGAACCGAAACGGCTATTGCAATGAGCCCATAACAGTTTACGTTGTAAAAAATCAGTAACTATAACGACAACAATGGTGGTCTTCATTGTGGGAGAATGCTGCTGTAACAGCAAATGAGTTCACAGTACGTGGTGGAGCATAATACCTTGAGCAAATTACTCGTTAGTGTGGTTGTGCGGAAGCCCAACAGACAATTGAAGATTTCCAAATCTGGTAAGGTATACTGGCATGGTCCGCCGGTAGACCATTATAGTTACGGAATGAATACCAAGGGACGATAGAAAACTAGGTGGTGTGATGAAGTTAGGAAATTTGCAGGCGCAAGTTGGGGGGAATCGGCTAGCGCAAGACAGGGGTAATTGGAAATCACAGGAAGAGGCCTTCATCCTTCAGTAAATATAAATATAGGCTGATAACGATGATGATGATACTGGCATGGGGAAAACACACATAAAGAACATCCGTCACCAATGCCTATCCACTTGAACTGCGACTTGACTAAGCAATTGAAAACCTGGTTTGAATATGTAAGACAGCATCAACTATTTCCTGTTGGAACCCATGCAAACAACAATTTTCGCCAAACGACAGTAGAACAATGGAAAGCAAATTACATCAGATGTGGCACCGGAGCACCTCGCGTAGAAACAGATGTGTAACATCGGGAAAGTATAGCAAACGCGAGACTTACTGCCATATGAACAAATGTATAAGGCCAGCACCACACCTTTCAAGCGAGAGAAACAAGTTATCTAGTCGCATTTGGTCCCACCCAAAGCGTCTGAAAAAGCGCCCGACGACCCTGTGGAATCCGCCGTGGTGGCGTAGTGTTTTTGGCGTTTGCCTTCTAAGACCGAGGGAGCGAGATTAAATCCTGGCAGCGGTGGCTGCATTTCGATGGGGGAAAAATGCAAGAACTTCTGTGTACCGTGCATTGGGTGCACGGTAAAGAACCCCAGATGTCAAAATTATTCCGAAGTCCCCCACTATGGCGTGCTTCATAATCATGTGGTGGATTTGGCACGTAAGACCCCTATAATTTTAGTTTAATTTTGTACGACCCTGTGGAATAGCTGAGTATCTTCCCGCGCACCATGGAGGACTTAAAACACATAAATTAGTTTAGCAACAAAACAAGTATTCTGAACTCATGCTCTTGCGAAGGCTGACAGTTATGTCCCACCCCGGGCGTGCACTACATGCAGAAATTTTGTACCGCATTAACGCGTTAAGAAAATTTTTGTGTGTCCAGGAGGAAATATTTTCTATGAAGTTCTTACTGCGATGCTTCCTGTGAAGACGTGGCGAAATACTAAGGGATTCATGGTTCACTGAGACACAAATTGCAGATTGTGTAAAAAGACAGAAACTGTCTACCATTCATTGTTGTGATGCAGTAATACTTGGGGGAACTTTCTACAGCAAACATTGAATAAAGACTGAAATTAGTCAAATCACTTTCAGGTATACTTTATGTGACAAAAAGCAAAACGTTGCCGTGTAATCTCATTTTTCTTGTTGGCTTGCATATTATATGGCGCGAAATAATGATAGATAGAATTGCCGAACCATCGCGATCAACAAAGGCCATGTTCCAGGAACAAATGAATCAAATACGCGGGATAATTGAACACTCTAATGATGCCCTTGACTGGTTTCAGGCCTGCGATATGTGTTGAAATTTGCCTGATTATTGACTTGTGATGTGTTTACCGCAAGTGCATCAGTTTTGCTTGCCTGTAATTATTTATTGAAATTAATTTCACTTGCCTGTAAAAAAGTTGTGCCACAGCGCAGTGGTTAGAACGCCCGACTCCCAAATTCACGTTGCTGAAATGATATGGTTTCGAATCCAAGTGGCGGAGGCTGTGGAGAAGGTTTTCTTTTTCTTCACCCTATGATGGTGGCGATAGTGAAGCTAGGAGTGACGAAGCGGTGTGACCACCAGAAGATAACATCAATAACGACAATGTTCTTTGTCAGCGTAACGCAATAGACCGACGGACGGGCGCACAGGACAACCCAGTTTTTGGAGCATTTATCTTCTGTCGCAGTAATATAGCTGTGGGAATATAACACAGTCTAAAGCTTAACAGTAAATGTGACAAAGCAACAGTGTCAAAGATCCTGGACGGCACATAAACAAGTAACAAGAAATGAAGCATGAATACAAAAATCACCGCCCAAGCACTACGTACTGATGGTTAACCAGTGAAGCTGAAACGTGCGGCCCCGGTGTTTATCACTTGGTTAATCCCTGCGGGTCAATAAAGTATTTCTCATTCATTGGTTACATCTTTGTGTTTCTTAATGAGGTTACACACACGTTCGGCTGTGACAAAGAGAACGACGTCCCTGACGGTATGCCCGACGTCCGCCTTTGCCGCTTGCGTTCGATGTCTCGAGTTTGCTCGGCGGCGTGGTTACCAGCATTCGCCCGCCATTACCGCTTGCGATTTTTCAAAATATATAGCTTCAAAATTAAATCTGTCCATCACGTAAGACAATGAATCGCTCATACCCCCTTAAAATGCATCATACCTCCGTAAACGCGGCCTCCCCGTTACGACGACAGAAGAGAAGGGAAATTCTTCGCTGGAATGATCAGTGGCAGCGAAGCCAGTTGTGGAAGAAGACGATGACGTTCGAGCCATTGCTGTTCATAGTTTTCGGCGTACAGACGGACGAATCGGCTAGCCACATGCAGCATCCATGTTGTATACACACATAAAATAGTGTGTATACAACGTTAGTGCTGGGGAAGAAAGCGCCGCTCCCTCCGAGTTAGGGCTGGGCAGCAGCGCACCTTTGTCGAAATGTTCGATCTATCGTCAGAGAGAAGACGGCCCGTTGAATCGACCGGCTCTGGAGGTTTCCTGGTATGGTGGAAGCAGTCTGGCTCGCGACTGAAACTGAATAATATTTCCACCTGTCGAAGTGCTGTCGGCGCACTCGGAACACGGTTGGTGACGTTGGAAACTCGGTCGATTCATTGAACGCGCTTATTTTTATGCGAAGCATTCTGAGTCTCATCCCAGGCAATTTGCGGTAGGTGGGTTCCTGTTTTGCCTCGTTTTTTGAAAAGATCCAAAGTGTCCGATGATGGGATCAAACTTTGGATTCCAAGCACAGCAGCCCAGTGTTCTAACCGTTACTCTACGATCACACGCTTCCTTATCTCGTGCCAGCGCTAACTAGACGACTGGTACGTGTGTCTTATCGCGTAGCACTTGTGTGCGTCTAATCGCTAGAGCACGTGTGCACGTATGTGTGGGCCACTAAATAACGACTCTCTTTTATTGCGATAGTAATTTTTTGAACACTCCAGCCGCATTGTTTCCATCGCCGTCACCGTGATGTTCCGTATAAATTCCAGGGGCGATAGCATCGTCGCCGCGTGGCGTATGTATGTATGATGGAAGCTTGCGAGGTTCGGCCGACGAAGGCGGCTCAATCTCGTGCGCGCAAGAGAGGAAAGCGGGGAGGAAGCGCGCTGCCTTCCGTCACGCGCAAGGCACCGGGGGCAGGGAGGTAATTTCGCGTGTAGCCAGCTGCATGCACAAGTCTTCGAATCACATCGATTCTCAGGGTGCGTGTGATCTGCACTATTTTGTATTATTACTATTACTACTGCTATTATTATTATTATTATTATTATTATTATTATTATTATTATTATTATTATTATTATTATTATTATTATTATTATTTCCTTCGTACGATCAAATGGTCTGTGGGAGAGTTGGCAACTTAAAGTTCGGCGTTGTGAAGTACGAATAACACAATGAGCCATGAGTTCGAAGGTCAATGTGGTGTTATTTATGGAATACGAAGTGGCGAAGCAGGTCAGTAATGAGGCGAATAGAGGGCTTTCGTGTCTGTATAACTACACGGAGAGACAACTTACGCGGGAGAGCATGTCTCTACGCAACGGTAATTTTTCACTGCTAATGCGAACTTCGCACGTGCACGAAAGTTCCGTATAACTAAAGCAAACTTGTATCGCGCTTCACGTTGTCCGTCTTGTTCAGCTACCTTTCCTGGCGCTGCAGGTCATTTGTGTAGCCTGCACGACTGGCGCTGGCTGGCCATCAGGCCCTCGTTAGTCGTGTTGCAGTACATGGTACGCGAAATCGCCACATTGAACTACTCAACACACGTATACTGGCGGAACATTATCTGCCACGCCATAATGGGACTTCTCGAAACTCACTAAAACGCGAATCTTGCCTCGGAGCAGTATAAAGGACTGGAAGGGCCGCACATGTTGCCGGCAAAAATGCGCCGAGCTGACTTCATTTCCTAACTGAATTTGGCTCCGATACTGGCTCATGATACCCTGAAGTCTTACATTACGATTTGTTCAACATCATTGGGAACCAGTGACTAAAATAAAAAAGAAATGAATTACAGCTCAACATAATGCGACTTACAAACATCTTTTCACAGTCATGTGCAATTATACGTAAGTTATGTCCTGTGACTGTTTTCCTTACCAGGATATCCACACGTTGGGGAAGGACGTTCGGTAAACCGATCATATTGTTGGAACATCGATGGCGCTAGTTGACTTATCGCATAATGTTGTGCGCACCTTGGAACCAAGCGTGGCCAAGGCTTCAGAAAAATATCAATGGGGATGTTGCTACGGGTCTTCGCAGCAAGCACGTGTTCGTGAGGCATGCGTTCTGCCGGGGCCAAGGTTTATCGGCCAGCGCTCGGTGCAGATTGCCAGTGGCACTGGTAAGTTTGTTATACATTGTAGCCTTCGTTTTATATGCTACGTAATCCGTGCCCATTGTAAAGTTTGGTTCGTTTCGTTCATGCCAACGGCTTCCGCTGCTGCCTTCTCATGGTGAAGGCTATTGGCTATCAAGATACTGATGTTGTGGACGAGTTTCTGCTTCCTCGGGGTATGAATTTGCCACCAGAGGAGTCAATCTATCTGCCATTTACTTGCAAACGCTTCAGGAATGTTTCACCTTCTTTAACTAGAAATACCACTGCATTCACTCATTTTGCTTGGTGTGATCCTTGATGCGTTTCAGCTCTGGAAAAGACATTTATACATATTAATACATGGTTGAGGAAAAAGTTTAAAAGGTCGTTCATGCTGTGCGACGCCTGTGTGGTCCTCTGTTGGACGCCTAACAAGGTGTTATGCTTCAGATGCACACGAGACTCGTGAGACGCTGCGGCACTTACCATTTACCGCTGCTCAACAACTGGTAGTAAGTGGTTCGTGTGGAAAGGGAAATGTTGGCGCTATCTTCTGCAGCCCTTGAGGGAGCACGGCTCAGCGCCAAACAACTGGTCCTCTGCTCAAGAAACACGAACTAAATTACCTTAAGCTCTTAGTCTGAGGGTTTGCTTAGGACGTCCAGCTGTAACATTTAGCACCCGTGTGATGGCCGAAGCACATGTACCTCCAGTGGCTTAGAGCTGGGGAAGCGTGCATTATTTTCGAATCAACCTGCGAACGGACACATTTACAAGGCGTGATAGCTGCTTCTGCCGGTTACTTGGCAGTCTTTCGTTCTCAATGCCAGGCCATGCGCAGTGAAGTGTTGATCTCCATTGTCCACCTTGGCTCATTTCTGCACTGCAGATAAATATCCCCATTGCCGCACTGGACAAGAAAAATGTTGTACGCATTTTTCTAAAATGTTAGCTCTTTGTCACGCACATGATTATCACAATGGAAGTATAAGCACCTATAGTGACGGTTCGACAACTTTGTCAGGATCAAAATCTCCATTTGTAATTGCACCACGCGGAATACGTAATAGAAAACACGACCAAACTGCAGTATGGTCTATTCTCACAGGCTGAAAGTCAGCACTTTTACTCTTGTGGCCTTTTTACCTGCGTGATCGTAAACGCAATGATGATTTATTTATCTGATCTCTTATCAAATAGCTTCAGCAGCGTCCTTAGGCCATAAAATGAAGCTACCATGGAATGCAGGACCCAGGCCATCAATTTGCGGAATATTCATTAAAGTTGTCTCACACACTCAAACACACAAAATTGCTAGGGAAGCACACCAGTCCGCTCCGGTTAGAATAACTCAATTCACGAGGGCTGATGCTAACATTTGAACAAAAGAATTATGCAAGTATATATCAGAAGTTTATCCAATTGACGCCAATTCTATAGGTAATCTTCTGTATGGAGCTGACCCCCATCTACAGTTTCCGATCTCTACTAGCACTGGCCGTGACATAGACTCTATCATTCAACGTATCAGGTTTGAAACGGCGCATAATGGTATTGTTTTGTATACCGTGTACCTCATTCAGATATGCCTTGTTGAACGTGCGGTCATTCATGGGAGAAGTTAGAATACGTTCTATTAGGCTGTCGTAACTTTGAACAGCAAAGATGTGCTTTGAGGGCAACGTTGATTGCCTTTGATAATCGTCGTATCCGCATAGAAAAGTTACTTGGGCCATGAAATAACGCATCAATACAGCATTATGCTCACAAAGCTTTATCAACCTTCTTTAGCGAAATTGACATTGTATATATGTGCTAGAACTTTGTATGTCCTTGTGTGGTGTTGCTATGTCGCAGCATTCTGTGTGAACTTTGCAATAATTACTGTGGTCTTTTCTTTTTTATATTGACTGTTGTTTTTTAAGCGTGTTTACGAAATGTGCCTCATTTTCGAATTGTTTGTTTTATATGACCTCACAATATTATCCTTTGTTTATTAGAGATTAGAGAGTATATTGTTTGTAGAGAAGCCGCAGACACAGCAGTTGCCTACATTTCCATTGTCATCAGAACAAATAACTCACACTCAAGCCACTGCTAACATTGGCTATATATCCTCTAGCATGGATGTCATTGTATTGGATATAAAGTTTCACTGTGTACATCAATGTTGATATTTTTTTCAAGCATTAGGTCTTAATGGTTCTTAATAATTCGGATTATCTTCATGAAATTCTGAACTATTTCGATCCTAGGAAGACCTACAAAAGAGACTTTATAAAGTGCTACCCTTTAGTCGAATCTAATGCAAAAAATTCCTTCTCCTCCCTCATCCTAACCATTACCGCCTCAGCTTATTTGCACTACTTGTTTATCAGCAATTGTAGCAGAGTTACCGATTCAGCGAAGAGAACACTCAGAATTACTCATTCTAATGCTGAAAAAAGTAGCAAAACGGGTCCGAGAAAACGTTCTTACTTTTCGTGAATGCGCGTTTTGCCTTACCCTGGCTTTTTGGATATCGTAGGATCGTGTGCTGCGGCTCAGTTAATTATCCTTCGAAAGCATTTGCACAAAATTTACCCCCTCCTTTTTATTCGCATAATGTGGCTTTCATATTCCGGTAAGAGGGCACAGCCCCTGTCCAGGCGGCAGCATATTTACGTCATCGATACTGTTAGGTCGACACTAACTTTTAAGAACGGAACAGGTAATATGCATTTTTGTCCTTCATTGGAACAAGGGAACAAGGCGAAGATGAAGGGCAAACGCGATGTCGACATTCGTAGAGGGGGCACTGAATCGTGGTGCAATTCTTTGGAAATATTGTTAGACATTATAAGGCAGAAACGTGATCAAAATGGTTTCTTTTCCTGATTTTACATGGCGAGTTAGAGCTAAAGAAATGCATAGTGGAACCGCTTCAAAAGCAGATAATTCGAACTGCTAGTTTCCTCACGCAAGCTATATTTGCTTTCACTGAGATTTCTGTCTTCCTTTGTTACTTGAATCTCTAAAGCTGTGCGACAGTTTACTAAATTATTTGTTAGAGGTAAACGTATTTCGATTTTAATTGTGCATAGATAATTTTGTAAGTGACTGTGCCATCCTTCATTGTTAGTTGATCAAGCAAGACAGAGCTTCACAAGAAAATAAAAAGGCAGTAATCAGCAGTAATTGAACTACCTCATTGCATTGGTTTCTTTATTTTTTTGCTTGACTTTGCATCGTTTGGCGCTCATCTGTCAAAACCAGAACAAGGGAATATCAGGCACCGCTAACAGGTGACAACACCTTCTTGAACACATATAATAATAAAGTAATGAATTACACAGTCAATGTTTTTACTAGGTGACTTGTAAAAATGCTGTAGAATTTGTCGACATCCTGATTTGCCCTGACGAAAACGAAGTTTTTTTGTGAACACGTTAACTCTAATCTGGGACATTCGTGGTCGACCACTGTAATCTCTTGGCAGGTGGGCATTTATCATATGTTGCTGCACCTGTATATTTCTTTATTTGTACTCTTTATATAATGGCCCTTCAGAGCCCAATACATGGACCAGTAGTTGGAGCTAACTTGGGACATGGGAGAGCCAGCCACAGCACACCATCTTCTATGGGCATTTCCTGGCCTGTCCTCACTGGAAAAAATCTGCCTTGCTGTACTACAGAGCTCAGTCGTTACACTAAATGACTGGATCCTTCCAACATGTACCCCACCCACCGCAAAGCGATGTACGCCAGCTTGTTGCTTTACCTTTTCAGGAGCGAAACAAATCACCTATTCTTGATACCTTGTCGGAAACACCACTGAGGTTGCGTTTTTCTATGTACATTCGAACCCGGATATATCGAATCTGAAGGGGATCACAACAAAGTTCGATATATAGATAATTCGATAGATAAAATAATACACGCTGAGGCAAACGGCGGCTTACCGATTGGTGGGCCCGAGGGCCGCTAAGTTATCCGCTATGTAGTCCGGTGCATCTAAAACCAATAAGAAGAAACAAACAAATACAAGCCAATATAACATTGGTCATATTTCGTAGCACGGCTGCATGAGAGCACATGTGCATGCCAGTTTATTTATAATGTAAAGGCGTTTATTGCACGCAAGCGTTAGGGCCGACCGTTGGATGAGTTCAGGGAACCGTGAGCGCGAGTGGCAGTAGTCCGAATGATGCCCTGGAGAGACTGACCCACTAGACAGCGCTGGTACGGATGACCCACTGCGTCGTCCCTCTTCTTCACTACAATTACCCTGGGGTCGAGAAAGGGAGCTGTCTGGCGACCTAACAGTTCGTCACTATTAGTGGATCATAATACGGCTTCAGGCGCTCGATAGTGACAATGTCGCGTCCGCAACGGCGCATGTCTGAAGATGGTTCAACGGGCTCAATGACATAGTTGACGGGTGATGCACGCTCGACGATACGGTAGCGACCTTCATACTTGGGCATTTACTTGGAAGACAGACCAGGTGCAGCGGAAGGAACCGAGAGCCGCACAAGCTCTGCAGAAAGAAAGGTGAGCGCAGAGGTGGTGTCACCGTGACTGTTCTTCTGGCGCTCTTGATCATTGGAGGTAAAGACCCGGGCGAGGTCACGGCACTCTTCGGCATGTCTCACCGTATCAGAAATAGGCGCACATTCCGATGCGTCGGGCCGGTATGGTAGCATTGTGTCGATGGTGTGCGATGGGTGGCGGCCGTACAATAAGAAATATGGCGAAAAACCAGTAGTGCTCTGCGTAGCGGTATTGTACGCGTAGGTGACGAAGGGCAGAATGGTGTCTCAGTTCGTGTGGTCGGAGGAGACGTACATTGAGAGCACGTCGCCGAGCGTACGGTTGAATCGTTCCGTGAGTCCATTTGTTTGAGGATGGTACGCTGTTGTTGTGCGATGAACAACGTGGCACTCTTTGAGAACAGCTTCAACTACTTCGGAGAGGCAGATACGTCCGCGGTCACTGAACAGTTCCTGGCGTGGCCCATGACGTAGGATGAATCGATGAAGCAGGAAGGAGGCAACGTAGCGCACTGTAGCGGCCGGAAGCACCACAGTTTCAGCGTATCGCGTAATGGGGTCAACTGCCACAATGGCCCAGCGGTTTCCAGCCTATGTCATAGGAAGGGGCCTGTAGAAATCTATACCGACGCGCCCAAAGGGCCGGGTGGGGCAAGGTAAAGGTTGCAGCCCAGCTGGCGAGAGGCGGGGTGAAGATTTCCGGCGCTGACAATCGAGACAAGAGCCTACGAATTTGTGAACGTAGCTGTACATCCCTCGCCAGTAGTACCGCTGTTGAAGGCACTGGTAAGTCTTGAAAACGCCAGAGCGTGCCCACTGGGGATTGGCGTGGAAAGCTGCTTATATTTCCGAGCGCAGGCTGCGAGGCACTACTAACAACCACTGGCGGCCGTCGGAGCTGTAGTTGCGCCGGTGAAGCAGGTCGTCGCGAATGGCGAAATGGTGAGCTTGACGGCGCAATGTGCGGGTTGTTGACCTGGTCGATGGATTAAAGAGCCAGCCTATAATCGACGCAATCCAGGGGTCATTGCGCTGCTTGGAAGCGATGGTGCGAATGTTGACGGAAGACACCGTCAACCGAGATGTATTCTTGTCACCCAAGGGAGCGCGCGAGAGGGCATCGGCGTCCGAGTGGTGTGGTCCGCTGCGGTAGAGTACGCGGATGTCGTAGTCTTTAACACGAAGTGTCCAACGTGCAAGATGGCCGGACGGTTCTTTCAATGGCGCCAGCCAAGATAGTGCGTGGTGGTCCGTGATGACGTCAAATGGGCGGCCATACAAATATATGGCCTGAACTTAGCAAGAGCCCAGGTGATCGCGAGACATTCTTTTTCTGCCACGGTGCGATTATTCTCGGCTTTCGTAAGCGTTCGGCTGGCATAAGGAAACGACAGACTCAGGGAACCCTTGCTTGCGTTGCCCGAGGACAGCGCCAAGGCCAACACCGCTGGTATCTGTGTGTACCTCTGTAGGGGCCGTCGGGTCCTAGTGTCGCCAAATTGAGGGGGGGGGGGGAAGTCAGCCAACGACGAAGACTCGCGAACGCCTCGTCGCACTCTGATGACCACGAGGTGATGAGTCCGTTGCTCCCTGGAAGCTTCGTCAGGGGCGATACGATGGCGGCGAAATTCGAATGAAGCGTCTGAAGTAAGAGCACAGACCGATGAAACTGCGCAATTCTTCGATAGTACGTTGGCTTGGTGAATTCAGTAACGGCGCGAAGTTTGTCGGCGATCGGGGAGAATTCCGTCCTTTGATACGACATAGCCAAGTATCGTGAGTTGCCGTGCAGCAAATCGGCACTTCTTTATGTTTAATTGTAGGCCGGGTTCGATACACACGTCAAAACAAGCCGGAGGCGTTCGAGGTGCGTGGTGAAGTCGGGCGAGAAAATTACGATGTCGTCAAGATAACACAAACATGTATGCCACTTTAAGCCTCGCAGAACTGTGTCCATCATGCGCACGAATGTCGCGGGCGCATTACAGAGTCCAAAAGGCATCACGTTGAACTCGTACAAGCCGTCAGGCGTGATAAAGGCGCTTTTTGGCCGATCGACTTCTTCCATAGGCACTTGCCAATACCCGGAGCGCAAATCCAGAGATGAAAAGAACTCGGCTCCTTGCAGGCAGTAAACTGCATCGTCTATGCCTAGCAGGGGATAGACGCCCTTGCGAGTGATCTTGTTGAGCCGGCGATAGTCGACGCAAAACCTTACGGAGCCATCATTCTTCGTAACAAGGACGACAGGAGAAGCCCGTGGAGTTCTTGAGGGTTGAATTACTTCGCGCCGAAGCATGTCGTCGACTTGCTCGTTAATCACATGACGTTCACTGGCAGGAACACGATACGGCCGTCATCGCAATGGTGGGTGAGAGCCAGTCTCGATTTGGTGCGTTACAGTTGAAGTCCGACCCAGGGAAGCTTGCCCCACGTCGACAAACGAACGAAATTTTTCCAAGAGGGACATCAGCTGGGAACGCTGGGCCGCTGTAAGGGTTCCAGAGATGAAGGAATCAAATACATCTCTGGGCAATGTGTCAGAGTAGAAACAGCACTGAGCGTACGGTGGGTTGCGCTATTCGGGTAGTCGGGCATGTCGATAACTTTCACATCGTCGATGGCTTCCACGGTACCAACACATTCTCCTCGGAGCAGCCTGGCAGGGTATGGGCACGTGATGCAAACGAAAATTGTGCTAGTGCCCTTGATGATGTCCAGGCCCTTCCTTGCGAGGAAACGGCCAGACAGTGAAACTATGCAATGACGCCCGAGAGGCCACTGCAATGCATGGACAGGATCATTGAGGCTTTGGGAGCAACCTGAGTGTCGGCTTCGACGATCAGTTTCCTGGAAAGTGACGGAGCGTCAGTGGGCGTCAAATCTAGCAGCGACGATAGTTCTATTTCGGCCTGTGCGCAATCAATAACGGCATTGCGGCGCGAGAGAAAATCCCAGCCGAGGATAACATCGTGAGAGCAGGAGGAAATGATGAAGAATTCTACGGCGTATACAACGTCCTGAATTTCTACACGAGCAGTGCAAGGCGCCAAGGCTCGAATATGCTGAGCACTGCCTGTGCGAAGGGATAGTCCGGACAGGGGCGTCGTGACTTCCCGAAGTAAGCGGCAATGTGTAGCGTCCATAACACATACGGCTGCTCCTGTGTCCACGAGTGCAAACGCGCGGACATAGTCGACAAACACGTCTATCATATTGGATGGGCTGCAATGAGGACTTGTGCACTTCCACGTTGACGTAGCCTGGATTGCGACTGTTAGTTTTTTCTCATCCCGAGGGACGGCACGAGGCCGTATCGGCGATAACGAGCGCCGGCATGGAGATGAGGAACGGTGGGTGTTTGGCGGGGGGCCGTATGTCGGTGACACACCGGAAGGTGGGTCGTAATATGGACGGAGCGAACAGTTTGTCATGGATGATTCAACGCTGGGTGGCTGCACACGATTACAGAAACGGGCCACGTGACCGGCGTAGCCACACGCAAAGCATATAGGCCGGTTGTCAGATGTACGCCACCGGTTCGCTGTAGCTGGTACCGTCCACGTTGGAGCATACCCTGTATGGAGCGGCTGGAGATAGAACTGTATAGCGGGCTGCACTGGTGGCCTAGCCACGATATCGGCATAAGTGAGGGGCACATGAGCAGAGAGTTGGTGGGGCCTCGCGACGACTTCAGCGTAGCTTAGCGGGGCTGGTGCCGGGGCCTGTTGGGGTGGTGCCACGACCTCGGCGTAGCTCAGTGGCACAGACGGAGGAAAATGGTTGCGTTGGTCAGGCAAGACCGCGGCGATTTCTTGCTCGATGGTGCGGCTGAGCGGAGGCACGATAGTCGAAGCAGGCTGTGGCACATGCGGCGGCTGAGCAAAGGGTACCAAGGAGAGTTGGCGTGCTACTTCCTCCCGAATGAATGCTTTCACGACCGCAATCAGTACGGTCTGGTCGAAGGTGGTAGTCAGACCAGCGATGTGTTCGTCGCGTGATGAAGACCGACGAGTCAACGAGCGCTGCCTGCGTAGCTCCTCGCAACTTTGGCAAAACGTAACGATCTCTGTGACGGATTGTGGTTTCTTAGCGAGCAGCATGTTCAAAGCGGCGTCCTCGATTCCTTTCATAACGTTTCTGATTCTGTCTCATTCAGAAATTGTCGCGTCCACGCGTTTACACAAGTCCCGGATATCTTCGATGTAGCTAGTGAAGGAGTCTCCCGGCTGTTGGGCTCGTTCTCGCAAGCGGGATTCAGCTCGCACCTTGCGCGCCGCAGGACGACCAAACACAGCTACTAATGAGCTCCTGAACGCGGACCATGTCGGAATTTTCGTGTCGTGGTTGTTGACCATAGGCTTGCCACGCCGGCGAGGTAAAAGAGCACGTTGCTTAGTTTCGCGGCATCGTCCCATTTATTGATGACGCTTGCTCGCTCCTACGTGGACAGCCAGTCCTCCACGTCGTTGTCGTCTGTGCCGTTGAAAACAGAAGGATCCTTGTGGCGAGGTATACCAGAGCACACGACGGAGGGTGCAGGAGGCGTTTGCTGGGACGTCGGCTGAGATTCGTCCTGAGACATGGTTCAAGGGAGGGTACGGGATCGAAGCTCAGGATGCGTTCGAGCGTAGCACTCTCCACCACTTGTAAAGGCGTTTATTGCACGCAAGCGTTAGGGCTGACCGTTCGATCAGTTCAGGGAACCACGAGCGCGAGCGGCGTTGTCCGAGCGAAGCACTGGAGAGACTGACGCACTAGACAGCACTGGTAAGGATGCCCCACTGCAACGTCCCTCTTCTTCACTACACTCTTAATTGCATCCACAATAATGACCTGCCTATTAGTCTTTCCCTAAGGTTACCGACGCAGAAATATAGGCATCTCAAACAAGACTATGAGTGCGATTCACTTGAGCTATTATGAGTGCTTATTTGTAATTGAATGATTTGCCTTTTTGTACTTTAACTGTTTCAAGAAGCAGGCAAACCTACAACAGGACTTAATGGCAAATGAGACCTCTTCAATGTGTGAGTAATCTTTATAAAAAACGTGGCTATATTACTTTTATGCAAGATACTAATACAACACACATGCAACATTATATACTCAGGTGATGTAGACTGTGGAAATGGAACAGACGGACATGTCCTATTTCGAGAGCACAACAGGCAGAAATTGTCATGCATAAACCATCTAAAATGTTGCTGATGTACTATAGTCAATGACAGGGCTGAGTGACACTGGCTGTGAAGGAATCAAGTTTGTCATTATTTGCAGTGCTTCTTAACCGGGGCACTCTCACACTCAGGCGGAGGGTAGCCAACAAAGCAGGTAATTTAAAAATTGTTGAAACCGAGAACGGGGTGAAGAAACAGCTGAACACCATAGTGCTCTGAGTTGTATTGCTAATTTGTACAGGCCAGTGAGGTCCCCACTTAAACTTATACAAACTACCAGTTTATGCTGCACGCTATATTTGTCTCCATGGCATTCGGACTGTTTGTGCGTGCGATGTATGAATGCGGTACATTCATGTTGCTGAACATTGGAAGCACTTGTTGGTGCCTAGGGCAGTCTAAGGAAACTTTGTGAAGGATAAAGGCACGAAGGGCAGGTGCTTCATGCTTTATTTCCGGTGGAAAATCATCTCCTGCATGCTTGACTTGTCACTGACTACAACTGTTCTGATATCGAAAAGCATACATGACAGCCAACTTTGTTTATGTAGGTGGAGACACCTAGAACGCCGACAAGGCGGACATGTCCACTGTACCTGCGATTCAAAACAGTAATTTCCAAAGCGTGAATAACTTTGCACTTATTCTTACCTGCTTTGCATTTGTTGCATGTACAGGTTTCACTACTTCATCCAGGAGTGTGAAGGTGTAGCTGCATTGCTTATGCGTCGCGCTACTGCCACAGCTAAGGAGCAGCTAGAGAATGTCAGCACAAGCAATTGCAACGGCCTGCTAACAGAACATACTGCAATGAAGAAGAGAATTCAAGAACTAGAAGTCAGATGTAAAAGGTTACAATCACAATGTTTTTCTGTGGACACTATTCATAATAACGCATTTAAATTTACACTGGATTTACGAGCAAAGCGCAGTTTGATGCTTTGTATGGACACCTCGAAGCGAATGCCCAGAGAATGGTGTACTGAGTTCCCTAAAAGAATGAGCAGCAACATAAAATTGAAAATACACGCAACTTTCAAAGCGAGAAGAACTGTTCATGCTTTTTTCAGGCTACGAACGGGAGTTTGTGCAGGAGAAGTAGCCATGGGTTGTTTTGCATATCAAATCTAGCCTGGAGCCACATTTTTTGTAGCTGGATCAACTTTTAGATAAGGAGCTGTCTGCCTTCACACGGATGCCATCTTTAGCTGAAGTACGACACAGGCCAGAGGCATTTTCAGATTACCCTAACACGAGAGTGTTCTGGACTGCACTGAGGTCAGAATTCCGAAGTCCTCAAAGTTCAAAGCACAAAGGCAAACTTTTTCAACCTATAAGCATTTTAATACCTTCAAGGCACTTGCAGGTGTCACACCTGACGGTTATGTATGCTTTGTTTTCGAGCTATGGGGCGGTCACGTTAGTGACACCGAAATAGTGGAGAGAAGTGGCCTCTAAAACGCTTGCAACCAGGTGACGGCGTAATGGTAGACAAAGCGTTTTGCTAGGACAGCTTCCCCTTAACCATTAAGATCTATATCCCGCCCTTCAAGAAAGAAAACCAGCTTTCTGTTGTTGAAAGGGTTATAAGGCGCATCAAAGAATTTCACTTTTAGATAGGCCAGTGCCTATAAACATGTTAGACATCGCCGGCAGGATATTTAGGACCTGTGCGCTACTGTCTCATTTGCAGCCAGCGATTATTGCCGTGAATGAGCACAGTTCTAGTTCAACACCTTCTAATACGTAAAATAATGAATACATAGCCAGAAAGGGCTCGAACGTGGTCGCCTTCTCTATTGCAAAACCAGTATCCAGTGCCAGTGCCATGGCTGATTATGGGCCCAGTGTCGCGCGCTGGATGCTGGGACGCTGGCATGGCGCGGCATACTGGGAGGCGCTGGGCTTGGGGTACTGGGGCGAAATGCTGCTCTAGAGCGAGAAATACGTGTGCCTGGCTACCTTATATATTTTTTCAAACACCGAAAGAAACAGAGCGCGTTGTAATGCAATAAAAAAAGAAAAAAAAGTGAAACAGAAAAAAACACTACTAAGATTCGAACTTTCGACCTACAGCCAATCTTAGTATCTTACCACACCACGCCACGCCGATTTTTTTTATTATTATTGCTGGTCTTCGACATAACACAGTACATACAAATTACCACACACTAATAACGCAAATGCACGCTGTTGGACAGAAAATAAATTAGAAAAAACAACTAACACAAGTAAGTCGTCCGTCCGTGTAGGACCAACGTTGTCACGCTAAAATTCCTTCATGACTGTCAGAGGCTCTAGCCTTGACAGCCAATCGGTACAGCCAATTGCTTTCTGTTCTTCAAAAACCGATAAATACATTCTTTGCAGCGGACATGCACCGGATAGAAAATTAGCCGTCAATTGGTGATGACAGAGTCCGAGTATCGATAGCGAAATGATGATGATGATATTTGGTGTTTTGTGGCGCAAGGGCCAAGTGTGGCCAAAGAGCGCCAAGACAATGAATGGTATGTTTGCCATGATCAGTGAGTTCCGATGACGGGATGCAATGTGGCTGTAAAGGGGCCTAAGAACAAATCGCGGTATAGAAGCGTAAAACATATATCGAATAGAATTATGTCAGTGACGTGTGGAATGATCTATGGGTAGTGAATGGATGAGAAATGGTCATGGTGCTTAGAGTATTAAGAGTATAAAGGTAGCACGACGCCTACCGGAAGCCTTTGTAGACAAAGACCAGGAGGCACGTGCTTTCTTTAATAAAATACCGCAGCAGCGGCCTCTCCAGAGAGACCATGCTACAAGTCACCTGGATATATAACACGAAAGTTAGGTATATCCTTTAAAAACGCGATAACGGATTGGTATTTAAAAAGAGGTTCATTGCCCAAAAACATACATGGATGCAATGGTAGATTCTGCCGTAACGATAATGAAAAATGTATTTTTCTCTGAGGCTCTAGTTCAGGGCATTGCAGGAGGACGTGAAGTACACTAAGTGGCTCGCCACATTCATCACAGACAGGCGGATGGCCACCGGACAATAAGTATGCGTGTGTACTGTATGTGTGTCCTATTCTGAGTCTGCAAAGTGTAACTTGTGTGCGGCGTGTCTTCGATTCTGGTGGCCAATGAGCGAGTTGAGGCTTTATAGTGTGTAATTTGTTGCTCGTTTCTCTGTCCCACAGACGTTGCCAGTAGGCCCTGACCTTTTTCTTGAGAAAGGGTTTTAGGTCCATTACAGGGACAGCTATGGGTGAAGTGGCAGCGTCTGTATGAGCAGATGTGGCTAGCTTGTCGGCCAACTCATTCCCCTCGATCTCGCGGTGCCCTGGCACCCAGCACAGCACAATTTGTTGCTTGGATGCATACGCGGTGCAAATTATGGAATAAAGAGCTATAATGACGGGGTTTCTGTGCCTACTGAGAGTTTTTAAACATTTCAACACGGATAAAGAGTCAGTAAAGATGATTGCCTTGGGTATGTCTAACCGTTTGATGTGTTTAACCGCCGCCAGGATGGCGTAGGCCTCCGCTGTAAAGATGGTTGTGTTTGGGTGTAGAACTCCGGCAGCCGAAAAGGATGGACCGACCGCCGCGTAAGACACGCCAGTGTGTGACTTTGAGGCGTCAGTAAAATATTCCGGACAAGAGTATTTGTGCTGCAATTCGAGGAAGTGCATACGGATATGTGCGACCGGCGCATGCTTTGTGACCTCAATGAAGGACAGATCACAGTCAATCAGCTGCCACTGCCATGGCGGCAGCTCTACAGGAGGGGGCATGACATCGTGCTCATGGAGCGACACATCCATTTCTTCGGCAAGACTTCTTACTCGCAGTGCGTAGGGCTTTCTCACGGAAGGGCGGTTCAGAAAGGTTTGGGCACTGGACAGATCATTTATACTTGTGTAGGCAGGGTGCGTATTGTTTGAGTTCACTTTTAGGAAATATACAAAGGATAAGTAAGTTCTCTGTAGATGTAGCGACCATTCATTTGATTCGGCATAAAGGCTTTCTACGGGGCTTGTTCTGAACGCACCCGTAGAGAGGCGGATACCCAGATGGTGGACAGGGTCTAACATCTTCAAGGCGCTCGGCGTCGCAGAGTGATATATGATGGAACCGTAGTCTATACGTGATCGAATGAGGCTCTTATATAGATTCAATAGACATCTTGTGTCACTACCCCACGTAGTGCGAGACAACACTTTCAAGATGCTCATTGTCTTCAGGCACTTGTTTCTTAAATACTTTAGATGTGGGATAAACGTTAACTTCGCAGTCCAGAATTAGGCCTAGGAATTTGTGTTCAGTTTTTACAGGTAGACCCTCACCCTGTATCTCGATGTTGGGATCAGGGTGCAGACCTCTCTTCCTGGAGAAGAGGACGCATGTGGACTTTTGTGGGTTAAGCCGAAAACCATTCTCGTCTGCCCACTTAGACAGTTTGTTCAGTCCAAGCTGAACCTGCCGCTCACAGATTGCAAGGTTACATGACGTGAAGCCTATCTGTACATCGTCGACATATACTGAATAAAATATGTTGCGTGGGATGTACAGACGCAGAGAGTTCATTTTTATGATAAAAAGGGTGCAACTAAGCACACCACCCTGTGGTACTCCAGTTTCCTGCACATATGGTCTTGATAGGGCATTACCCACACGAACACGGAATCTGCGGTTGGACAGATAACTTTCAATGATATTCAGCATAATGCCACGTATTCCAAAGTGTGCGAGGTCTCTTAGTATTCCGAATCGCCACGTGGTGTCGTATGCTTTTTCCATATCAAGGAAAACAGACAGGAAGAATTGCTTGTGGACAAAAGCCTCACGAATCTGAGCCTCTAGGCGTATCAGATGGTCAGTGGTGGATCGGCCGTCGCGGAATCCACACTGGTATGGGTCAAGCAGCTTGTTTGATTCTAGGAAATGTATCAGACGGCGGTTTATCATTTTCTCGAAAGCTTTGCAGAGGCAGCTTGTTAGAGCTATGGGCCGGTAACTGGATACGGACGATGGATCCTTGCCCTGCTTCAGGATAGGGATCACTATGGCCTCTTTCCAGGCAGAGGGGATCTCGCCGGAGGTCCATATAGAGTTATAGAGACAGAGAAGGGTTTTCTTAGTTTCAGAGGGTAGGTTTTTCAACATGTCATATAGTATACGGTCAGGTCCTGGGGCAGATTGGTTGCAACAGGTGAGTGATGCATGCAGCTCTGCTAGGGAGAAAGGTAGGTTATATGGCTCGTTTCCGGTGCTCTTTCGGTCCAGTTTTTGTTTTTCTATTGCTGATTTGTATCTTTTAAACGCTGGAGAATAGTGTGATGAACTGGAAACATGTTCAAAATGTGCACCCAGATGGTTCGCTTGGTCCTCCAGGCTGTCTCCCTGTCTGTCTACCAGGGGAGGCGGATGTGTTTGTCGTCCTCTTACTCTATTCACCCTGTTCCAAACCTTGGCCTCATCCGTGTACGAGTTGATACTTGATAAAAATGTTTGCCAGCTGTCTCTCCTGGCTTGTCTGCGTGTTCTCCTACCTTGGGACTTGATTTTCTTGAAACTGACAAGGTTTTCAGCAGTAGGATAATTGCGAAGCTGCCTCCATGCTCTGTTCTGCTGCCTACGTGCGTTCCGGCATTGTTCATTCCACCACGGAACACGGCGTTTGCTAGAAAGACCACTTGTTTGGGGAATACACTTAGAAGCTGCATCTATTATGAAATTTGTAAAATACTCGATGGCACCGTCAATTCCGAGCGATGAAATGTCAGCCCACGAGAGCTTACTGGTAAGTGTTTGGAATTTTTCCCAGTCCGCTGCATTGACCTTCCACCGGGGAGCATGTGGTGGACATTCGTATTGTCTTGGCGCTCTCAGCAGTATTGGGAAATGGTCGCTCCCGTAAGGGTTTTTTATAACTTCCCATTCAAGTTCAGGTAATATGGATGGAGAAGCTATGCTGAGGTCTATAGAGGAAAAGGTTTTGTTTGCAAGACAATAATATGTCGGTTCTTTTTTGTTAAGCAGACAAGCACCGGATGAGAAAAGAAAATCTTGAATTAGACGGCCTCGCGCATCGATGCGAGCGTCGCCCCACAGACTGTTGTGTGCATTGAGATCGCCAAGAACAAGATAGGGCTCTGGCAATTCGTCTATCAAGGACTGAAATTCGTGTTTGTGTAAGCGGTAATGTGGGGGTATGTATAGTGAGCAAATGGTGATGAGTTTGTTAAGGAGAACCAGTCGAACTGCCACTGCTTCAAGGGGTGTTTGCAGCTGCAAACGTTGACATGCTATGCTTTTGTGAGTCATGATGGCAACACCGCCTGATGATGCGAGACCATCATCGCGATCTTTACGAAACGTAACATACTGTCGAAGAAAGTTTGTATGTGTCGATTTTAAATGAGTTTCCTGTACACACAGCACTTTTGGATTGTGTTTGTGGAGAAGTTCTTGCACATCATCGAGGTTCCTAAGAAGGCCTCTGATGTTCCATTGTATAATTTGTGTGGCCATACTGAAAGTAAATGGGTGCTGTGTGTACTAAAAACAAAAAGGAAGTGTTGCATTAGATTACAGAGCCCTTTCCAGGCCCTGTAACGCGGGATTTGTCTTTTCTGAAGCGGTCGAGGGAACCTCGCCGCTCCTTAGGCGCTTGGTGCGCCGTCGGGGTGGGTGTGGTGTCCATTGCCTCTTGTGAGGCGCCGGACACGCGCTCTTGCGAGCGAGAAGTTTCACGAGAAAGTCTCGCCGCGAAGGACGAGACATTTGCGCCCACCAGCCCGGATGTCGATGGGGCTGCCTTTGGGCCTGAGCTGCGCCGGCTGTTGCCAGCACCAGCAGGGGCCGGTGAGGGTGAGGCAGCCTTGACTGCACCCACCGTGGGAGCTGCTGGCGGGCCTGCGGGTTCGCTACGCGAAGCGCAGGCTGCCACCGAGGACTGTTGTGGTGCCGGCAACCCTAGGGTAACCGGGCCTGTTCGCTGGTTGGGTGGAGTAGACTTAGCTCCTTCCACCCTGGGGGCAGGAGCCACAAGCGACAGCTCGCTGCGCGCGAGCTGGGCAGGTGGCAGTAGCCGCTGCGACGCTGCCCCTTGACGCGCCGCATCAGCATATGTGGTAGTGTGGAATGGTGAGCACCTTTTGCGTGCTTCCCTGAACGATATGTTCTCGCGCACTTTGAGAGTGATAATTTCTTTTTCTTTTTTCCAGTTAGGACAGGATCTGGAGTAAGCTGGATGTTCACCATCACAGTTTACACAGTGTGGTGTCGCTTCGCAGTTATCTGAGGCGTGACCTTGGACTCCACATTTCGCGCATGTAAGTCTACCACGACAGCTCTGCGAGCCGTGGCCAAATCTTTGACATTGGAAACATCGTCTTGGATTAGGTATGTATGGTCTGACAGCTATCTTAGTGTATCCGGTTTCTATTGTTTGTGGCAGATCGCAAGTGGCAAAGGTCAGGATCAGGTGTTTTGTAGGAATTTCTTTATTGTCTCGTCGGATAATGATACGCTGTACGTTGGTTACATTTTGCTCTTTCCAGCCCTCCAATAGTTCGGTTTCGGACAAGTCAATGAGATCTGCATCAGAAACTACTCCGCGTGCTGTATTCATAGAACGGTGAGGTGAAACGGTAACAGGAATGTCTCCAAATGCCACAAGCTTGTTGAGTTTATTGTGCTGCTCTTTATCACGGATCTCAAGCAGGAGGTCCCCGCTCGCCATTTTGGTGACTTTGTAACCTGGGCCAAGGGCGTCAGTCAAGCCTTTTGCGACTAGAAAAGGGGATACGGTTCTTGCTGGTTTTTCGGTCTTCTCACTGTGAACTACTTGGTAACGGGGGAAAATTTCTCTTGGTCTGAATAAGCTTAATAGTTCTTCGGTGCGTCCCCTCTTGTGAGGGTGACGATCAAGTAAACGGGGAAATGCAGGCGTTCCCATACTGGTTTGGTTTATTTCGGCAGCAATGGCGGCCACCCACCACGGAGCCCAACTAGGGGACGCTGCAGCACTTAACGCGTAAGGCTGCAGGCGCCAACCGTACATTGCCACTATAACCTAATATATTATACCCAAGGGAGGGCACATACACAAGGTTAACCCAAGCCGCCTGTGAAAATTAGGAAGTGACGGAAAAGAAGAGATGATAGGAGAGTAAAAGAAAGGAGATAGGAAAGCAAAAGGTTGGAGAGGGGGACAGGAAAAGGCGACCACCGGTTTCCCCCGGGTGGGTCAGTCCGGGGGTGCCGTCTACGTGAAGCAGAGGCCAAAGAGGTGTGTTGCCTCCGCCGAGGGGCCGTAGAGGTCCAAACACCCGGCATCGGCTCAACCCCCAGGATCCCCTTTTCCCCGGACACGGCTAAGCCGCGCACGGCTACACGCGGGAGGGTCCAACCCTCATGTGCTCGGGTACGTGGTGTCGCAACGCACCAAACGCCTGCTGACGCAGACGCCCCTGCGGGGAGCCCGCCATAAACAGTGGAGTGCATCAACATAATAAAGTCATAAGGAACACCATCATCATCTTTAATGGACAGGTATCTGATCCCACGGGGGTCCACTGGCAACTCTTTCTTGAGTGTTCGCTTTAAACATATCCCAGAAGTAAAACCCCCTCCCAACAGTGCAAAAAAGCATGGTCAATGGTTTCGGGCTGCTTGCAGATCAAGCAGTGCGATCCCCATGGTACTGTAGAACCCCGTTCTTTCATAAAAGTCTTGACGGAGAGCGTTCCGGTGTGAAGCTTAAAGAAAAAGGTTTTTACCCCTGGTGGTACCTGCATGCGTTTCACCCTTTTCAGCACATCCTGCCCTGGCCCTCCACTGTATATGGCCCTGATAATGGACACTGGGAAAAATACATCACATAGATCTCTGTACAGTGTTTTCCTTTTCACTTCACAAAGATAATCATTCGAAAAACGCACAGACAAGAAGCGTACACTATCGACCACTTCCTTGAAATACCAACGTGGTGGTCTTGTCATGCTTTCCGTACTAACTACATGTTCCGGCAATGCGTCGCTCAACCTGAGCTGGCACACAGTGCGCAGAAAGGGGTCCCGCACATCGCGAAAAAACAAAAATCGATTTACCAGCTGTCTAACAAAAAGATGAACCAAGACCACACCCCCGTCCTTCACCCTTCTGAACAAGTTTGTTCGGCTACACCTTTCCCATGTCGAACCCCAGATGAAACAGCAAACACTCTGTGCAGCCTTTGCACGTTTGCTCGGGAACAATACAACACTTGCATCACGTAGTACAACTTAGTTATAAAGAACATGTTACACACAGTCGCTCTTGCAAAAATGGACAGGTTAGTACCTGTCCATCTGTCTGCTTTTTCTTTTGTTTCATTAGTCTGGCTCCTCCAGTATTCATCGCTACTATTGTAGCTGTCGAGAGGAACACCTAGATACCGTGTCGGAGTTTTCACCCAGTTCATGTTTGCGAAGTGGCCCGGTGCAGACGGCCACTGCCCAGGCCACAGCCCGAGGGATTTGCCCCAATTTACTGTGCTGCCGGTTACATCACAGAAATGTTTCACTACCTTAATTGTTTCGGTTATACTTGGTTTGTCATGTACAACACACTGCAATGTCATCTGCATACGCGAGCAGCTTCACTTCAGTCTCTGCTAGTCTAAAAGCGCGTATTTTCTCATTTTCAGTAATCGCCAGACACATTGCTTCGATATAAATATCAAATAGAAGCGGACTGAGGGGGCAGCCTTGGCGCACTGAACGCATGATGTTAATGGGGCCCCCAGTGACTTATTAACAATTAATCCTGTTGTGCAATTCTGGTACGCCAAGGCCACACCCTCAGTGATGATGGAACCGACGTTAACGTGGTCTAGGATGGCCAACAAAATAGCATGAGCGACACAATTGAACGCTTTCTCGAGATCGAGCTGGAGGACTGCAACACCACCATAGGTGACGTCACAGCACTCCAGAACACACCGCATCTTAAGGATGTCGTAAAAATAGATCGCCCCTTGATGCCGCAAGTTTGGTGGTCAGCGACTATTTGCTTGATGACACCTTGGAGTCTGGTGGCTATAACCTTCATAAATATTTATAATCAATGTTTGTTAATGATATGGGCCTGTAGGATGAGGCGAATTTGAGTTTATCTATTTGATCGCTCTTCGGTATTAGAATTGTGTCAGCTTTCCCAAATGAAGGTGGCTAAGTTTTCTGGTCCTACGCGTTTATTAAAGACGTCTGCTAACATAGGGGTCAGTTCGCTTTTAAAAACCTTATACCACCCAGCGCTGAGACCATCTGGTCCAGGTGACTTGCCCAGGTTCAAATTGCGATTGCTTTCTCGACTTCCTTCTCGGTTATTTTACCCTCTAGTCCCTCTTTGGTGTCATCATCCACTCGTGGCATACGATGAAGAAAATCAGCTTTAAGCCCCTCTACATTGGCTGCCTGAAATGCAAAGAGCGACTGGTAGTACTCGAAGAAGGCGCGGCCTATGCTCTCGTTGTCGTCAACAACAGTGCCGTTCAATAAATCTTATCGACGTTGTGTTCGTCTTCGGTATGCCTTCTCTAGACCGAGCGCCCTTTTTGTGGGCATCTCCCCTGCCGTTAGTGCATCGGCACATGCTCGCACAATGGCCCCTGATACCGCTCCTTGTCGAACTGTTTCGAGATTTTCGTTGACGTTGCGCACATCTTCTTATACGCACCAGGGCTCCCTGCACTCAAGCGTTATCAGCTGCTTAAGTAGCGTTCTTAAACCCTTTTCTTCACTTACATCTCATATTTTAGGCAGCTGGATCTTTCTATGGCTTTCATTTTAACATTAACGTTATCAGGCAGTAGCCATGCGCGATTGGATCGCATGTACTGTTCGTTGGATGCGATTCCAAAATGCCACGACTATTGCGTTGTACCTGTGTCCTTTTCAGACCATTGTCTTGTAAAATGTCACATAGGTATAGAGAAGAGGCGACATGCGTTTAATTGGGATCTTGGAAATGAATGCCAGGTTACTTAACGACGAGCCATTTGTAGAGGCAGTACGCGATATGGTTACAAAATTACGCGATGATACATCGAAAACAATGCTAGAAAAGTGGGAATGCTTCAAACTACGCCACGCCGATTCGTGATTACCATTCATATTTTGCCATGTCAACGCGCAGACACAGTTGCAGCTTGCGCAGACATCTCGCACAGACATGGTAGATGTGATATCGCCCTAAACTAAAACTTAAACATCTATCAGAACGAAAAGTTGTTGTCCGTATTGCATAGTATGACTGGGAAGTGCTGCAACACCGATTTGCTTTGCGATAGATATATTGACTACGAAAAAAGCCTATAATGAACCGCCCTACCCGGATGTTGTACGGGCCTGTGACTGTCGATTTTGACAGCCGTTGTCTTATTCTTCGCGCAAAGATAATGCAACATGTTCATAGCTCGACAATGCTTGTCAAATCGACACGGATGTTTAGGAACATATTTCTTTCAGAGAAGCGGTCGGTTAATGCGGGCGGCTGGCAGGCTTCGGCGACAGCACATATAGGTATGTTTAAACGCGTCATAATCGCGCTCATGGCTTGTTGTGCTGACACTGTAGTACACGAAAGAATGGTCTGTTAAAGACACCGACGGGAAAAACTGAACTACAGAGTGAGTTATCCTCGTACGACTTGTTTGATTCCTCAGCCAGACGGGCCGATAGAGTGTAGACGCGTACTCGGTGGGTACGGTGGGCCCTAGATCTTCGGTGGAAGCGAACGATCTCGTGTGGGTACCAGGCGAAACGCGAAAATGTTGTATGTGAGCTTCAGAACCTTTTAACTGTTATTTTTAGGGACGGCAGGGAAAGTGGAAGCACACGAATCGCCGCAGTTATGTTGTCGGTTGCGATAATATCAATCAGCGGGAGGCTTTCTGAGGTCCGTTCGAACGCGTCTGAACGGCTGCTGGGTTCGTGCCGACTGTACAACACTGAGACAACTCGCAGTCATCGATTGCGTACAAACTACTAGAAAAACGAGGCGTTATCTGCGTTGGCGTAATTTCGTTCACGAATACAGCTATCCGCACAGTCAAAAGGGAATGTACAAAGCGAAAGTGATGTGAAGTGTCGCATATGCGTGGGCTAGCTCACGCATCTTTATTTCAAGCTGCAACTCCGCCGCACGAAACAGACATTTATGATCCCAAATTATAGCGCTGTTTAGGACAGGAGTCTGTTTTTTGGACCGGAGATGCCCATGAAATTGTATCGAGCATTTAATATTCAACAGCGCCTGTACTCCGGCAGTGCGGCACAAACGAAACCAGCGCAGCGTCCAGTGCGAGCCAGCGAACTCCAGCGACAACCAGTGCGCCCCAGCGTCATACCAGTGAAACCAGCGTCTCGTGCATTGTCCCCAGCTCTTATCCAGCGATCGCACCAGTGTCGCAGTGACTCCCAGTGACTCCCAGCGTGCGCCAGCGTCCCCAGTGCCATCCAGTGTCAAAAAACGCGCTGGTTTCACACTGGAAGGCACTGGAAGACGCTGGTTTTTGCAATAGGTTGTGTGTTGCCTTACTGGACTTATTGCTGTGAAGCGGCATGTTGGCAAGAGCTATAGGGTGTTGTGCTGGGAGATGGAGGTTCAAAGCCACTGTAAACGCGTATATACTTTTGTATATGTTTAAGTGATGCGTATACAATGTGTATACATTTTTTTATTTATTTTCTCTCACTGAGATTCCAAGAGAGAACAGCAGCTACTGTCAGCAAAGTCCGGAAGCATTTCCAAAGAAAGGTTTAGTTTAAGATGTTAAGGTTTTAGTAGATAAAAAGGGTGTGGTCATGGGCACCATAACTGTCTCGCTTTCTGGGCACCTGAACTATCCCATGGGAACTGAACCTAACATAAGGCACCAGCAAGGAAGCACTTCTTTCAAAACATCATAATACAAGGTACTTGCAGTGGATCAGTGTCTGACCGATATAGGTATCTTTGTTACTGCCCAGACCTGTACCCTGCCTGCAGTCTTCTCTTCCTCCTTTTTCCACTGTCAGTAGTTCCCACGTACTTCTTGCGCCAACTTAGTGCGGAACTGAATGCTGAAAACTATTAGTTCATGGCATACAGTAGGCTGTTTCTATCAAAAGATGCAGGTGAGAGAGGCTTGTAGTGACAAATACAGCAAAAGTCACATTATCCACATGTAAACGTTGAAATAACAACAATAATTGTTGAAATGACAGTGCAAAGGTACCAAGCTCATTTAATGTCTTTATTAACCCTTTAAGGCCCAGTTATTCCAAATGGAATCAGCAATTTTGTAGCTAAGTGGGCAACCCCGGGTTGAAAGAAAAACAGTGTTCTTGCGCTACAACTCGTATTTAGCCCTTGCTCTACATATGCTGGCAAGCTGGTAGACTCAAGGAAGTGCTTCACCTCTGAACGAAAAAAATAAGAATCGCTTGCACTGTTCCTGCCATTAGCTGAGATCCCCTCTTCGTTTTACCGTGCAGAGGTACGACAATTATTTTATTTTTTTCTCGAACATTTCGATTTGAATTATTAGGTGCTATGCTATCCCTTCGAAGTAAATTTATTCGGCAAAAAGTATTTGCGGGTACCGGAGATCTTTGCGAATCTTGATGATTCAAATGGAATCATTGGGACGTAGCGGCCCCGACTACTCACGCGATACCTTTTCGATTGACGTTACCTCACTGACTAAATCGCGTGTTTGTTCGCGCTCAAACGGCGTTTCCATGCCATACGTGGCCATGTTTGGGCGCGTGTTATCTGATGGATCATTATCGCGTCAGGAGCCTGTATTATTGGTGGAGCCTTGCTCAGCTATTTGTGATTTTATGCTGCTGATATAGCTTATGCCGTGTAGATAAACTTTTTGGGGGCAATTGCTTTCGGAACAGATGGCGACAATCAGCGCATACGAGTTTTATTGGAAAAAGAAAGAAGTCGCGAAGCTCGAGCTGATCCCTCGAGGTGACATTGATTCGTCCGATGAAAAAGAAGTCATTGCACAAGCTATAAAAAATAAAGAATGTGCTCTTACTCCCGCATTCGTTGCAAGAAGTGTGGCACACACCTCTGCCTCAACAAAGAAAAGAATTGCTTCAAAGAATTTCATCTAAAATAGACTTTTCACGTATTGCTTGAAACGACGCATTTCAAGTCCACCAAGTCCCACTGATTCCAATTGGAATCATTTAATAAGTTTTGATTGAAAAGTGTGAGCACAGATTTTTAAATTGTTTTTTACTACCAGGATCATGCACATCTCAAATTGCAAAGACCAATTTTTTTACAATGAACAGAATTAATTTGGGCCTGAAAGGGTTAAATGCCTGATTTCTCATGGCTCCTGTACCATCGATTTATAACAGAACAGAAACACTTCCCATCATCAACACAGAAGCAGAGTAACAACTAGGAAAGCTTGACCAGCCCTCTCGTATACACAGCAGGTGAAGCACAAAACATTTTCACGAAAAAAAACCTTGCACTCGGCCGCGCAACGCTTGAAACAGCGAAGCTGGGCGATCGTAGCCCAGCATTTTCCGGAAGTGCGCGCGAACTTTATTATTACTCATGAGGATGACAATTTCTTTTCGCGCGTCTGGGAGTTACGACCGTCACTGCGCGTTGCATAGCGCAGCTTGCAACACCGCGCAACTTGCGTTGCAATGCCGACACCGCGTTCCAGGAGACCCCCTCCGTGAATGCGTCTCTCTCTCGCTCTCATAGCATGCAAAACCTCTTCACCTCGCACAGCACGAGCGTACGAACGCGCCAGCTGTGGACGAATGCGACGATTCATTCATTCATTCATGCACAAAACTTTATTAGAGTCCTAAAGCTCGGTTTTCTCAGACCGAGGCGGGCCGCGTCCACGTCGGCACCGTCAGGCCGAGCCTTATGGCGCAATCGTGGACCCTCTGGACAGCCCGTAGTTGATCTTGATAAGAAGAGCTTGACATCGTCTTGTGCCAGTAAAGCCATTTTTCGTCGGGGTCGGTGAGAGTCGCAGGACAGCCCGCCAGCATGTGTCTGATTTCAATGATGCCATCACACACGTTACATTCTTTCCTAATTTCTCTTTCGGGGTGAATTTTATTTACGAAATAGGGAGTTGGGTACGTCCCGGTTTGCAGTAAACGTAGCGTGACTGCCTGAGCCCTGTTAAACTTTACGTGTGGCAGTGGGAATTGCCTACGCCCCAAGTTGTAGTACTTAGTTATGTCGTTGTAAGTTAGTAAATGATCTTCATGATCCCAGGCATGGTAGTGGGCGTCGGTTCGGTTCTGACCGGCACGGCAAGCATGTCCTCGTGCCAGGTCATTCGTCACCTCGTTGAGGTTGAGCCGAGCCTCGTCCACTTGTTCCATATGTGCAGGAAACCAGCGGATTTCAGTTTTGATAGTTTCTACCTTGTCGATAATTTCAGCCGCAGTCCCAGCGACATAGCCTTTGTCAAAGCTCTTAATTGCTGCTTTTGAATCGCTCTAAATGAAAGACCATTTACGGTTCCTGATGGCTAGAGCAATCGCGGCTTGCTGCGCTACCGTGGAATCCTTAGTGAAGATAGTGACGGCGTCCCGTACCTCTCCCTGCTGTCGACCACCACGGCCGTGTAGGCCTCTTTGCCTTTGACCCAGGCAGCGTCTACGAGGGCCGCCTGTTGTCCTAGCTGTTCAATTTCTTTCAACAAAGCTTTCGCTCTCGCTTTTCTCCTGCTAACATTGTGTTCTGGGTGCATGTTTCTCGGGAGGGGGGTGGTTCTGATCCCGTCTCTAAGGTCCGCGCTCAACTCTACCTCGGCCTCCTTCAGGTTCCTCGATCAATTGGGGTCTGTCCCTATTGCTTTGAGTATAAGCCTGCCCGCTCGCGTTTTCGTCAGTCTTTCCTGCTGCGCCATCTGTTGCGCTTCCGCCATCTCTTCTATCGTATTGTGTACGCCTAGGTTCATGAGCTTCGCGTTCGAGGTGCTGTTGGGTATACCTAGGGTAGCCATGAATAACTTCCTGATCATAGTGTTGAGCTTGTTCGGCTCGGCCTGCAACCGTTTGAGTAGACCTGCCACGTAGGTGAAGTGACAGAGAGCGAAGGCGTGCACTAGCCTTAGAGCGCTGTCCTCACCCAGGCCCCTGTGTCTGTTGGTGATTCTCCTTAGTAACCTGATGACTTGGTCCATTTTGTTTGAAATGTGTTGAATGGCATTGAGGTTGGTACCTCCCGCTGCTATGTGGAAGCCTAAAACTAGATTTTTTCGACCTGCTTGATCGCGGATCCGTCGTGACAGCGTAAGATAATCTTGGTTTCCTCCCCGGGGACGTAGACCCTGGGTCTTCGACCCCTGCCTCGATGTTTATGACCAAAAGCTCCGATTTTGCCGCCGAACAGTTTAGTCCCATCTCGCCTAGTGTGCTTTCCACGGTGTGTATGCTCTCCTGTAGTCTAGTCTCCGTTTGGCCTACGTTACCTTTGGCGCTCCATATGGTTATGTCATCGGCATATATAGCAAAGTGTATACCTTTTATACGCTCCAGTTTCCTCGCGACTCTGGTTATTGCTAGATTAAATAACATGGGTGAGGGCACGGCCCCCTGCGGGGTGCCCCTGTTTCCCAGATTCATCACTATCGAATTTAGTTCTCCTTGCGTGAGGCTCGCTTGCCTACCGCCGAGAAACGCCTTGACTACGCTGAAAAGCCTCTCGCCCAACCCCAGCTCGGAGAGGACCTCGAGGATGGCCTTGTGCTCTATGCGATCAAAAGCTTTTTCGACGTCTAGTCCCAGGAGCGCTCTCGCGTGCACCGGGGAAACTTGTATGAACTGGTGTTTGATCAGGAGCATGGCGTCTTGAGTCGATAGACCGGGGCGGAAACCGACCAGGTTATACGGGAGTATGTCGTTTTGCTCGACGTATCTAGTGAGTGTGTTGAGAATAACGTGCTCCATAGCTTTACCTAGGTACTATGCAAGAGAGATTGGACGGAGGTTATCCAGCTGGAGCGGTTTGCCCGGTTTAGGTATGAGAATGGTGTTGGCCATCTTCCATTCCTCTGGATAGTCTCCATTTCTCCACAACTCGTTGAAATGACCCGTCAAGAAAGTGGTCGAGGCGTCGTCTAGATTCATTAAGAGTTTATTGGTAAGACCATCGGGTCCGGCTGCCGATCTACTAAAGAGACGATGGAGTGCGGCCCGTACTTCACCCTCGGTGAAATCGCGGTCCATTTCCTCGCACGGTCCTCCCAAGTACTCTACGCGTTCGTCGCTATCGCCCGGTTGTTTGAGAGGGAGATATTTTTCCGCTAGCTGTCTCATGACTACCTCTTGAGTACTGTACTGGCTGACCTGATGTACAAGTTTTGCAATTGCCGTTCGCTTGTTTGACTTAGTTTCGCTTTCGTTCAATAGGTGTTTGAGGAGGTTCCAACTGCCCCCATGTTTGATTCTGACGTCTGTCAAATGGCAAACTTTGTCCCACTGTTGTTTCGTGAGTGTTCTTGAATGCTCCTCGATCTGTCTGTTTAGCAAAGCTATCTTTTTTCCTGAGCCTTCGGTTCAGTCTTTGTGTTTTCCATCTTTGCAGGATGGATTGTTTGGCCTCGATCAGATGCGCGAGCGTACTGTCTATGCTCTCTATGTTTTCTTCGGTCTTAATTTCTTTAGTGGCCTCCCTGAGGTCCTCTTCGAGTTGGTTGACACAGGTCTGGAAGGACTGTCTGCCCGCTTCTATCGGTTTCGATTCTAGTCTCTTCGCTCTAACTATCCTAAAAAGGTCCCAGTCTGTGCACCGAAAGGTTCTAGTCTCTTGTTTCGGCATGCCTATACCTATGTGTATTATATAGTGGTCGCTGCCTAGATCGGTGCAAGAGTTTTCCCAACTAGCTTGTTTCGAGTTGTTGACAAAAGTGAGGTCAGGTGTAGAGCCCCTGCACGTGGACGTGCCACAGCGGGTGGGGAAAGCCGGATCGGTGATCAGGCACAGTCCCAGGTCCGTGGCAAGGTTCCATAACCCCTCGCCTTTCTTTGTATTCCAAGCGTATCTCCACGCGTAGTAGGGGGCATTAAAGTCCCCTTCGATGATGAGCGGGGGGCTCTTTGCGACTGCAAGTGCCTAGTTGAAAAGTGCCCTAAAGCTTTGTTTCTTGTCGGTGGGGCTGCTGTAAATGTTTAGGCCCCACACTTCAAGAATTAATATCTTGGAACTCCTGTCATGTCATGCTGGCGATGCAATTCAAGTGGATGCGTCTTGCCATCTTCTTGGTTGCAATTTGTAAATTACCATATGTACCGTAAAGTAATTCTATTAGGAATCTAATGGATGATTTTTATTTAGATGAGCTTGTGTTTCCATTTTGATATAATCTCGACTGGGTGAGGTGGGTCGTCACCGCCGGAATCAGGAGACGATGATGAAGGCGGGCATCGTGATGATGAAAAATAGAAAAGATTGTATTCGCTTCATTGGTACATGGTTTTGACTCTATCCGAGTCTCGAGCGGTTCTGATTAACACGGGGGCCAGGACGGCCTTAAATCCCCTCGTGGTGGCCGATCTTTCCTTCGGGGAAGTCCTCTCTCCGGTGGTCAAGTTGACGACCTCCTCTCCCTCGGGTCCTCCTTCTTGGTAGCTTGCCGTTTTCGTCTGCTCCGTAGAGGTGAGACGCTCTCTCGGGGATGAAGGGGATTATCTCGTCACGGGAAAAGCGCTGGGGCTTGCTTCCCACATTGAAGAGATACAGATTCCAGGAAGATCATAACCTGCCGATGACTCCTGCGGGGAACTTGTGGAAGTGTCGGAACTCTGTCGGGCGGTCAAGTTGACGACCTCCTCTCCCTCGGGTCCTCCTTCTTGGTAGCTCGCCGTTTTCGTCTGCTCCGTAGAGGTCAGAGGCTCTCTCGGGGATGAAAGAGGATTATCTCGTCACGGGAAAGGCGCTCGAGCTTGATTCCCACATTTGACAGGTGCAGTTCCAAGCCGATCATAACAATTTCTACTTCTAGTAATGTCTGTCTCTTCGAATAATACAGCTCGAGGACAACAATTGTGCTGTCTGCTACAGCATATTTTTGCAAATTCCTCAAAACTCAAAAGTGATAATTCCGTAATATAGCACGAAGCACAGAGAAAATAGACACAAGAATAAACCCATACCAGTACACGTTAGTAGCTTAAAACAATAATGTCGATTTGAGTTCATGCAATGTCCGAATGCAGAAGACAAAGATAATGTTCAATAGCCTGGCAAGGGAACAAGAGAGAGAGAGAGTAGATTTTAATGAAGAGAAGGGAGGAGAGGTCGGCCTGGAGAGCGTGTCTCTAGCCTGCTACTCCTCACTGGGGTAAGGGGAAGTGGGAGATACAGAGAGAGGTAGGTGACAGGTGATTATGATATCGTACAATGAGCTACTATTTACACACGTTGTCCAATACGCGGTTGTGCACTTTTCACACACTACACGCAGGAGTAGTGTTGTCCACACAGAATGTCATCCCACAAACACATTTCGCGCACTGCACACTGCACAGTTCCTTGCAAGGGAACAAGAATTCAGGATCGCCAGTCTGCCTCTAGAGTCTGTAAAGGAGTGCGTTTATCTAGGTCAATTACTCACAGGGGACCCTGATCACGAGAAAGAAATTTACAGAAGAATAAAATTGGGTTGGAGTGCATACGGCAGGCACTACCAAATCTTGACTGGGAGCTTACCACTGTGGTTGAAAAAAAAAGTGTACAATCATTGCATTCTACCGGTGCTAGCTTATGGGGCAGAAACTTGGAGGTTAACAAAGAACCTCGAGAACAAGTTAAGGACCGCACAAAGAGCGATGGAACGAAAAATCTTAGGAATAACGTTAAGAGACAGGAAGAGAGCGGTGTGGATCAGAGAACAAACGGGGATAGCCGATATTCTAGTTGACATTAAGCGGAAGAAATGGAGCTGGGCAGGCCATGTAATGCGTAGGATGGATAACCGGTGGACCATTAGGGTTACAGAATGGATACCAAGAGAAGGGAAGCGCAATCGAGGTCTGCAGAAAACCAGATGGGATGATGAAGTTAGGTAATTTGCAGGCGCAAGTTGGAATACGCTAGCGCAAGACAGGGGTAATAGGAGATCGCAGGGAGAGGCCTTCGTCCTGCAGTGGACCTAAAATATAGGCTGATGATGATGATGATGATGATGATGATGATGATGATGAATGTCCGAATAAAACTGTGGGCAGTTTGCACTAGTGGTGTAAGGCTGGGACACAGCGGAGCTAGTTCCGGCTTTTGGTGGGCGTGGCTAGGTTTTGCGAAGTTTTACGATGTTATACATGGCTCGGCTAGGTTCATACCAAGTATTCCTCGGAAGTCTTGCCTTTCTTCGATGGTCCCATGGCAGCTGAGCACGCGTGTTCACTACACGAGAGAGGCGACCCGTCTGTCGGCGCGCTTGCTGTTCAGAGCTTTCTAGCATATGAGTGACGTCACGGCTAAGAGAGCACTTGCTTCTCATGGCTGGAAAGAGGGAAGGCGAAGTGCGCGCATGCCGCGGCGAGACTCCGCCCTACGCACGTGTGTGATGCGAGGAGGTTGCTTGGCTCGGCGACGTAGTTGAAGTTGAAGTTTATTTCAGGCAACAAACAGTACATATATGTACACACATATGCAGTTGCCTAGGGGACCGGCGAAAAGGCTAAAAGCCTGACAGGGCGCCTGCCCCCCGAGAACCCAAATTTACCCCCAAAAAGACACAATGCACAGAGTTACAGTTTGGCAATAGCTATTACAGTTCAGAAAAAAAAATGGTCATAGGACAGAAGAAGAAGCAGTTCAGTACAGTAACGCTTTTGTACGTAAACAATAATTTTCGTATTTAAGGCACCAGAAGGGATATAAGTGAAACCAAAAATAGGACATCGAATGAATTGATTTTACCGACTTCCAGATGACACAAGGTGAGAGAAAAAACAACAGCAAATAATTTTGACAACATAAAACGTGAACAAGGTTTATGTTTGTATTGATAATAAATATGAATGTACCTTGCTTTTAAAAGCACGGTATGAACCGATCTCCTCAATCAGCGTAGCTAGAGAAGGGTGTTGGTTTAAAAAATGCGGAATGTGATAGCTCAGTTTCTCGGTTCCGTAATTTGTGCGTGTTTTTTCTTTCCTATAAATTTTATGACGTAGGTTGTGACAGTGGTTTTTCGCAAGATATCTCTGAAAAAAACCTGTAGGATTAGATTTTACTTGATTGTAAATGACCATCGCCAACTTTTTAACACGAAAGTGTTTTATGCCGGGGTCCACCAAGACTTCACTGACGTATTTCCGTCACGGAAATACGTCAGCTTACAATGTACACGAACATAATACAAAGAAAGAAACCAGAAGAAAAAGTTCCACAAACATGCAAAATTTGGAAATCGAACCCACGACCTCTCGGTCCGCGACGATAGATCGCCGAGCGTTTAACCCATTGCGCCACAAACGCATTTGCAGAGAGCTACACAGACGCGCCTTATATATCTAACACTCCTCCGTGTACCCGCGCTCTTGCTCGGGGCGGTGCCGCCGCCTACGAGCAGAAAAGAGAAGTACTGCATTATGACACTAACGCGCACCGACAGTGAACGCTTCGGTGGTCTCAGCACTACGACGCCTCGATGCCAGCATTCGAAGGGACGCTGGCATCAAGAAGCACTACCAACGCCACCTAGGTGGCGTTCACCGTACTCAGCACAGCGGAGCGTGGCCTCCGCAATTAGCTCTGAAAATGTTTCTGAAGTTGATCGCGGAGGCTGCAATTACGACGCGCTGTACGCGCTGATTTGACTCGGTGACGATTCAGTTACGTGCTTTGTCTTGCGCGTTGTATTAGTGTGTCAGTTACGTGCTTCGTCTTTCGCGTTGTGCTAGCGTGTGCAGCGTAGTGCAGCTTCCATATGCACGACGGTTGCTCATGGTCATCGACGTTGGTAGTCGTGATGGAGGAGACGTGCCACCAGGCGTCAGCGTGGGTGCATCAACGCCTAAGGGCGCTTTAGCCACAAAACACCAATAGACATTATATATCAATGTGCAATAAACATTACACTACTTCTGTGAAGACACGTTTCACTTTCGTGTTCTATACCGATTCCTATATAAGAGTGATCAACCACATTTTTTTTTTCATGACGTTTGTAATGGTTAGTATTTCATGTTTTTTGAAAAGAGGCGCCGTATGAAACCTGTGTGATACTCCTTCGATTAGTCGTATAGCTTTCTTTTGCAAGACATGAATTTTATCCGTGTTTGATTTAGTCGTACTCCCCCACACAAGAAGGCAGTAGTGGATGTGCGAGTGAACTATTGTGTAATATAGTTGTTTTTTTAACTATTGTGGAAGCAGCTGTCGTAATTTACAAATAATACCCGTAGATCTTGATATGGTGGAGCGGACGTAATTGGTGTGCAAGAGCCAGTCTAAGTGCTCTTGAAAAAGTACCCCGAGAAATTTATGTGCTGTGACGCGTTCAATTTCTTGCCCCTCAAAAGTTATGTTAGCTTCTCTCGTGATAGCCTTATTACGTGGGCGGAATAAAACATATTTCGTTTTTTAGTGTTTAGTCTATTATTTTTTAACCAGTCAGATAGATGTCTCAACCAAAGATTTGCTTGTTGTTCAAGAATATTGAGCCCGTTACCAGAGAAGAATACATTGGTGTCATCGGCGTATAGAACTATGTCGGGTGTAAGTGGTATGTTAGGAATGTCGTTAACATAAATCAAAAAAAGCAAAGGGCCTAGGATTGACCCTTGTGGAACACCACATGCGATTTTACCCATGTTGGATTTAGCGTCACTAATCCCAGTATATTGCTGACGATTAGTTAAATAACTTTTTATTAGTTCTAAAGCCATTCCCCTAATTCCGTATTTAGGCAGTTTCAGTAATAAGATATGGTGCTTAACTGAATCAAAAGCCTTCTTGAAGTCGAGAAAGACTTCTAGAGTGAGTAGTTTATGTTCAAAATTGTCAAGTATTTTTTCTTTAATGTCTAGTAAGGCCGTTTCAGTAGATTTGTTCTTTTGGAAACCATATTGTTGCTTTGTGATCACCTTTTCCTGCAGTAAATAGTTAGAAAGTCGTAAGTTTATCACCTGCTCAAAAACTTTAGAGAATATAGGCAATAATGAGATTGGCCTATAATTATTAAAATCATTTTTATTACCACCCTTAAAAATAACCGATACCCTGGCGACTTTTAAATCATCAGGGAAAATACCAGAACTGAGAATTATGTTACATATATGCGATAGTGGCTGACTTATAAAGTGGGCAACTGCTTTAATAGGCTGGGGCTTTAATTCATCTACGCCGCATGCGCAGTTATTTTTTAATTTTTGCAATAGTGTGTATATTTCGGATTCAGTTGTGGGGAACAAAAAAACTGAGGATACAACATTGTCAGTGATGTACGAAGTATAGCTGCTATTTTCGTCAACACAGGTCGTCGAAACGCCAGCTTTCAGGAAATGCTCATTGAACTTATTGGCAAGCAGTGCACCCGAGCATGGTTCATCTTCTATCATAAGCTCCGATATAACCGATTTGTCATCTTTAAGCATGAGATCACCTACCCTTTTCCATACTTTTTTCGAGTCATTGGCTACGTTAGCAAACATATTTTCATAATATGCGGCACGTGCATGCTTAATATCTGAGCCTAATTTATTCCTTATTTTTTTATATTTAGCTAAGGTGTCCAAGTTTTTTGTTTTGATAAATAAACTGAATAGCTTGTCACGCTCTTTTATTCTCCTCAAAAGGCCTGAATTTATCCACGGCTTCCTGGATTTCTGGTGTTTTCTAACTGTTACCATAGGAAATGCAATGTCATAAAGGTCTTTGATAACACGTAAAAAGAGGCCATATGAAGCCACGGGGTCCTTTATTTCCATTACAGGGTTCCAGTTAGTACCTGCGACTAAGCGTTTAAAAATTTCAATTTTGTCCGTAGATATTATTCTGCACGTGACGGATGTATTTTGTGTACTTTGGCTATGTCTGGTCAAGTAGGGCGTGAAAAAAAGAAAAAAGGGCAAGTGATCACTTAAATCAGCTATCAGTACCCCTGCATCGCACTCACGTGGCTGATAGTTGGTAAAACACAGATCTAGTAAGGTTTCAGAAGCATCCGTAATTCTTGTCGGTATGTTAATTACATTTTGATATCCAAAAGAACAGAAAATATCACTGAGATTTTGCTTATTTCCCGTTGGTGATAATAAGTCGATGTTGAAGTCACCACAAAAGATCGCAGGTAGTCCAGACTGACAACAGTACTCTAGAACACTTTCAAGATAAATTAAAAACGCGGTAACAGAACCAGAAGGAGGTCTGTACACAAGGACAACAATTGTGCCCATGCATTTAATCATTAGACATTCATAGTGAGGATCAATTTTTGAGTATTCTGAGTTTGTTTCACAATAGAGTTGGTTTTTGACATAAATAGCCAGACCACCTCCCCTTCTGTTTCTTCGCGATATCGTACTACAATTGTATCCAGAGAAATGTGTATCAGGGCAATCATCAGAAAACCAGGTTTCTGTGAATGTTAAAATGTCGAAATTGTGATCGAGTGTATCCAAAAACAGGCCTACGGACTCTTGTTTGTGTCTTAAACTTCGCGCGTTTAAATTTAGCAAGGATAGCTGCTTTACGTCCCTCGTAGCTTTCAGTTGCTGAAAAGAAGTAGCATCATAATAGCCATGCAACCGCGAGAACGAAGCCATGAGCTAGGTTTGACATAAAAAAAAACAAAAAAAAAACAATTGGATGACATTATGAGCTATCGCACCCCTTCCAGATCCTCGGCTGTTCTTATTCTAACAATGCGATGCTGTGAGCTTCGTCGCATAAACATCTTACCATCTTTAATCCAAGAAAACTGATAATTCATTTCGCGGGCTTTACACCTTATCTGCCAAAATAGCTTTTTGTTTTGCGCAGTCAAATTTTCATTGAAGAAGATCTTGGATTTTGCTTTTCTTAGATCCGTTCGCTTTTTGAGCCAGTTATCTCGTGTCAGGCGAGATGAGAAGCGTACCAGGATAGGGGCGGGCTTATCGACCTCGTCTTTTCCCGCTCTGATAGGAAGCCGGTGGGCAGCCTCTATATCGGACTCAGACAACCTCGGCAGTTCCAAGTCATTAGCCAAAATGTTCAATTTTTCCAGTATATTTTCGTTCATTTGTTGAGGTAGCCCATGTATTTCGAGGTTCAGTCGTCTACTGTACTGGTCTAGATCGTTCATATCCTGCTTAAGCTTGTCTATTTCTTGTTCTGCTGCACGCTCCTCAAGCTTTTTTACCCGCGTCCTGAGGCCGTCTATGTCGGTGTTTTGCTTCTTCATTTGGTTCATTACTTCATCGTACTTGTCAGACATTGTTTGCACAGACTTTTCAATGGCATCAACGGTGGTAATAATGCCTTCAAGAGCATCAACTTTTGCTTTCATCGTGAGCAGCGCAGAAAGCTTCTGGTGTATTTCAACAATTTCTTTTGTTAGGTCTATTTCACGACTCATTTTTTCTTTTGCATTACTTTGGTTACCACGAGCATTTGAGGTCTTACAGGTTGGGCATTTCCAAGAGATTTTGGCCTCTACTGATTTCTTTTTGTACGCGCTCTCTGTTACACCTGAGCATGAACCAAGATGATATTCATAATTGCACTCTGAACAGGATAAATGCACTTCATCGGTTGGGATAGACTTGTGACAAGCAACGCAGGTGTTTGCCATAAAGTATGTACTTAGCAGCACAGCTAAATGATAGAGTTGAGTTGCATAGAAAAGGGACAAAACCACCTGCAGCAGCAGCTACGGCAAGATAAACACCTAATTAGAATGCCATTCACAAAAGACACCAACCTGCGAAAGCGTCCAGAAGTGTTTAGACCAGCGTGCTGCGTAGAGCCGTAACTGCTGCTGCAAAGTGATGTTGGACGAGGCGTGCCGCCGCCTTTTGCCGGAATTCGAGCTGGTGATCTGCGCAGATCAACGTTGTTGATCCGCGATCCACGCAGGATAGCTGTCAATGGCTCTCGTGGTAAGGGCACGAGGCAACTGGCTATGTCAGGCGGTACTCGGCGCGGCCAGGCTGGAACGGTCAGTAGTGAGGGATCACCGAAATCGTGGCGGCAGCCGTCCAACAGAAACCTTGGTTCCTGCGAAAGCGTCCAGAAGTGTTTAGACCAGCGTGCTGCGTAGAGCCGTAACTGCTGCTGCAAAGTTGAAAAGTACAGCGGGGCCGTACAGCGGGGCCGAGTTTTCTGTCGGCACGAAACGGACTTACGAAAAGTTATACAGTTTCGCTGTAAAAGATTACGCGAAGCGTAGCGGGAAACATGTCATAAATATTAGTCGTCAGTGGCATAAACGTTGATGACGCGCGGAGGGCGGAGCCCCAGGCTCTTCGGCGGTCAAGACAAAGCAACGATGGCGACGGAGCTTGTATTGCTTCCTGGTTTTACCCATGCGAACGTCAGGTAGCCGCGGGTGGTGTTCCACTTGCAGTGGAGGCAGCGAAGAGGAAGTTGCAGTTCCCACTGAGGCAATTGCGTTGGCTCAGTCGAAGTCGAGAAACTCAGGCACGGCACCCGATAGCTTCCTCCAGCCTCCGATACAGTGGCTACGTCTTCCCACCCTTTTGGCTTGTCTTCCACTTCTGTTCAACTTCTTTTTACTTTTCTTCCTTTGTATAAGACTGTGTCAGTCACTGATTGGCTGCATTGCTAATGTTACTTTGTGGCTCTGCTCACTAGTGCCCTATAGAAACGTTGCTTTCTTATTTTTGTTCAATGAGCCACTCCTCCTTGCTGTAAGTCGGTGTCCGTCGTTTTCCTTTTCTTTTTTTCTACCTACTGGCATTTCGCACAACATTCGCGCACTTCGCCCATTACAGTGGTTCTGTAGCAGCGTCTTTTTAAGGTGCAAAACATGTGGACAAAACAGTGCCGTGTAAAGTAGAACTGTTACATTGTGATTTCATTCCAATCTTTTGGTATAAAATTTAGGCAGCCGCTGACGCAAATATCGGGCGGTGCCCCGCAGTGTTGTTAGAACAGCCCAATCAAACCCTCTCCTCGCTTTGTGGGAGGTAAATTTGGTTTGCTTTCAAGGTAGATAGTATCGCTTACTCTACCCTTTACCTTGTTTTCTCTATCGCGTTGGCTAACAAAGGGTCAGGTGCACGCAGAAGTGTAGAGGCTCAGGTAGGATGAGCTAGCGCAGTGAATGTATATAATCAGGATAGAAGAGTGGAGCTGTATCTGCAATTTGTCCGGTTCCCGTAGCTTATATATATATATATATATATATATATATATATATCCACACAATCGTAGCCATTGCTCCGCCCTGCCATCTGCTAGCCGCCTGGTTAGCTCCGATGGTGGAGCGGCTGCCCCGGACAGACGGTGGTCCCGGGATTGCGCCCCGGGCATGCACAAATTTTTCAACTGCGAGTCTTTTCTTTCCAGGAACCCATATGGGTTTCCTTTAAAGCAACAGCTACGATTGGGTGGATGTCTCATTTTCCACTTCTCTCCACCTTGAGGGCTTCCGCTGAACTATTACGTCATATATATATATATATATATATATATATATATATATATATACGTGCCGAAATGAATCAACAATGTTGATTGGCATTGCACCAAAACGCAAAAAAATTCGCTATGCACCATCGTTCCAGCACAACAATAAACATGCACGAAAAGAGGAGGACAACACGAACGCTTGTCTTTCTTCTCGTCCATGTTTATTTGTGCGCTGGAACGAATATGTTTCATAATGCTAACCACAACGAACTAGCCCAGCTGTCCACGGTAAGAAATTTCGCAGCTACGAGTAGCGAGTGCCAGAGCTATAGGCCAGCAGCCATCTTATACTCCTTTTGGAATGGGTTGCCTCCCGCTGTTCCGAGAAAAATGTCACTGTTGTTCTTCATCATTATGCATCTCAATTGCGTGCGCGAAATTGCGTGCTCGAAACGTGTTGAGTTTTCTACTTTTCTGATGTTGCGTGGCAGATATTCGAAGTAGGCGCAGCCCAATGACAATCGTCCAATAGCGGAAAGTTGTTGACCAGCAAGGCTTAGAATCTGGAACTTTTGTTTCTTCTACTCGACCGAATTATGCGAAATTAGTGTATACACGTCATAATAGGTGCGGACGTTTAGCAGTTTTCTTGATGACGCATGGCAGACAGGTGAATTGGGCGCATGCCTAAAATGTTTAACAGTCATAGAGTGATAATTGCAGCTATGGAATAGATGGAGCTTGGAATAACTTTTCGGTATAGCGTCTGAGATTTCCGGCAATATTGCATGGCTGCAAATAAGAAATGAAAGTGCAAAGGAAACAGGAAAGGAGTTCATTATTTTTGCAACATGCCGGAGACCTAGAGACTTTATTGCACAAATATTGGCTGAGTATATAATAGAAAAACAATAGGGTCTGCGAACACTATCAGCAACAAGGTTTATTTTAAAGCTTGTTCAATTTCTCAGTGATAAATTCTTGTGTAAGGTATGGTAAACTGGCCCCGGTGAGTTTGTGGCATCTTGGCCTCAAGAATTATTGCTTGTTTCTTCGATTGAAGGTAATTATCACAGCGAAGCTCCACCAGGGCGATAGGAACTAACAAATATTGCCCTCACTTGACCTCTTTTAAAGACTTTGTCGCTCACCTTATCCCTAGTGATGGAAATGTTTGGGCCCAGAATCGTCTAATAAATGCCACGGCAGTAATTATAAGGCACAGGTACACACTACTGCAGACAACATTAGATTAGGAGGCACAAGGTGCTTGAGACGGAAAACTAAGGTAATAATACTGCAGTTCCAAATCTAAAATTGTGACATGCCGAGGAGCTTGTACCCTGAGTTACTAACCAAAAGGAAAGGTCGTCGTAATGGTCGCTTTGTTGTTTCCGTTGCTTACGTAATATGCGGAAATATCTATACTTTAGCGGTTACTTCGTATCGAGGAGAAGGTCTTCTTCGCTCATATCTGATCTCAAAAAATCCTTTCGTTCTGCAGGATTATACTTTGACGAGAATGGCTGCAAGCACAAAGTGTTGGCGGGGTACGGAGAACTGGTAAGTAAAGGCTATACCAAAGAAAAGAAATCTCTCCATTTTGGACTAAGAGCTTTACTGAAAAATCTGAAAGTTACAGAAACGTTTGATAAGATGTGCCTTACAATTTGCGAATCCTACGTCTCAATTCTTACAGCTTACGGTTACCTGCAAGGCCGAGTGTAATTCTGTGGAAGTCGGTGTTCCCGAAGGCACGCTATGTGCTCAGGTAGGAATAAATAGCTCCTGTTTTGTTATCATTCGGCTAAGAAAGTTCACATTGCTGCATCAAACAATTATCTTTTCTTGCCATTGCAATGTTTTTGAAGCAGCGTCCTCGCAAAAAAGTAGTTAGAGGTCCAAGAGTGCCCACGCGTCTTTGACAAGCTTTACGTCAGAGGTGCTTGGCATACAGACTGATTTACTGAAAGTGAAGTTTATGGAGGGACTATACGTGTAAATATGGCAGTCAGGGGGCGAACTATTTAACACCAGGCAACAAGTCATGAAATAGAGTTTTATATGAACTGTCACGCTTCTGTTTATCTCCTTTTTTTTGCTCACTTACATGCCTTGCAGGCAGCAAAACTCACGCAGGTGCAAATCTGTGAGAAAGCTGATCACCCATGTCCGCTTGCCATCGACGAAGAACGCAGCAGACATTAAATTTAATCTAAGTACTGTTTTCTGAACAAAGTTGTAATCGACGTGGGTCGGCATACGCTGCATCCCTTCGCATCAGCGAAACGCAGATCACCTAACGATGAATTGATTCTTTGAACTCTAGCGGGGAAAAAGCCATCATCCCCATACTCGATTTTCTGCCATTGGAGAAGTCAGTATTGTGAGAAACACTCGGACGCAACAGCGTTCATATAGTTACATTACTCCAAAATAAAGCAGTAGCAGACATTATTACGCGGTAGCTGGAGCACGACAACATACTACATAGCACCCTTGCTGTGACGTTCGTTCTTTGCTGTGGGAACTTATCAGCTGAAGGAGCACTTTCACCTAGACAACCGTTATTTCAAACGCAAAGACGTAAAGAAATATGTGTCTGATTCCTAAGAGAGGAACTACGATTCCAGCGTCTGGAAGATATGACAGTTTTCTTACCGTAATTTTAGAGTTAACTCAAATATTTACCAGAACAAGGCAGGCATGCCTGTCCAAAACATGAGAAACATTGACAATTATACCAGTATTTTCAGTGCAAGTGATATTGACACGTACACATGCTTATCTTTCACCGGTAGCCGCTATTCAACATTGGCTGACAAATGTTAAACGTTATCGCTCGGCGCAGGACGCGCCTGCATTGGAAGCTTCTCGGACGTTATCAATGCTTCTATCCGTCGTCTGTGGTCACCGACGCCCATGTAATCTGATTGTATGAGCGACGCGAATTGTCTAGAACTTTCTGGAAGACACGCGGGCATCAGGGATTAATCTGGAACCTTCGATGACTCAGGTATAAAAGCCGACGCGTTTCGCCGCTGATCAGATTTTCGACGATCGCCGACTGTGTTCGCCGCTATCGTTGTGCTTTGAGTGTAGGTTGCTTTTGTGGGCACAGGTTCGCCCAATAAACAACCAGTTTCGTCATACACAGTTTTGTGACTGTTTTCTCTACCGTCACTACTACGTGACATCTGGTGGAGGTGCTAGTTCGTTCATGCACCGAACGCCCCCGCAAAGCCGCGACCCAAGCCCGAAACCGGAGAACGAGACCAACGTCGCCAAGGACCAGCGAGCTAGCCGTAGGCAGCAAGGACTTGTGCCGGAGTTCGGACTTCTTCCCGAAAAGACCACTGCAATCAAGGCCAAGTCAACGACCAAAATGGCAGCACCAGCGTCCAACATCCTGCTGCAGCAACCTCGGGAGCCACCGACTTTTCGTGGATCATCGGCTGAAGACCCTGAAACCTGGCTGGAGACATACGAGAGGACCGCGACGTTCAACAAATGGAGCGACGACGACAAGCTGCGCCATGTGTATTTTTCATTAGATGATGCTGCTCGGACCTGGTTTGAGAACAGAGAGACCACCCTGGTGACGTGGGACCTATTTCGTGAGAACTTCATGAGGACTTTCACGAATGTCGTGCGAAAAGAAAGGGCCGAAGTTTTATTAGAAACCAGAGTGCAATTGCCGAACGAGAACATCGCAATCTTCACGGAGGAGATGACTCGCCTCTTCCGCCACGCCGACCCCGATATGTCAGAGGAAAAGAAAGTTCGGTTCTTGATGCGGGGTGTCAAAGAGCATCTATTCACTGGATTGATGCGCAAACCGCCCAAGACTGTGGCAGAATTTGTTTCGGAGGCCACAACCATCGAGAAGACCCTTGAAATGCGAGCCAGGCAATACAACCGGCGTGCACTGACAAACTACGCCGAAGCTCAAGCTCTAGGCGCCGACGACCTGCACGAGACGATCAGAGCGGTTGTACGGGAAGAACTACAGAAATTATTCCCAAGATCGCATCCTCGGGTGACTTCAATCGCTGACATAGTTAAAGAAGAGGTTCAGCGATCACTAGAAGTGCCAGAAGTTCCGGTATCGCCTCAACCACAGCCGCAAGCGATGACCTACGCCGCCGTCGCCCGTCGTCAAGGCCCCCCTCCGCGCTCGCGCCAGGGCCCCGTAACGCCGCAGTTCCGTCGTCCACCGCCGCCGCCGCCAGCACGCCCGCCCGTCGCCCAGCGCAGCTCCCAGCGAAAGACGGACATTTGGCGCGCCCCCGACCACCGCCCGCTCTGCTATCACTGCGGGGAAGCCGGCCATGTCTACCGCCGATGCCCATACCGCGAGATGGGCCTATGAGGGTTCGCCGTCAACGCGCCACGTCCACAGCTTGGCGAGCGACCACGTGACATCGCCGACTACCTTGCCGGAGCCCAGTGGCAACCACGACGGCCCTCACGATCGCCGTCACCAGGCCGCTACATCTCGCCGCATCGCCGCCTGTATGCCGGCCCAACCCGGGGCCGATCTCCCAGCCCATACCCGGGAAACTAAAAGCAGCAACCGATGGAGGTGCGGTTGCTGTACGACGCAATGCCGAAGATCCTCCGCCGCCGACGACGACGACGATTCGCGAATCATCACGACGAGATATCAGCACGCCGCCTAGCAAAAGCCTTGACAGCACATCGCCGCCGAACGAAAACCTTCCGACGCGACGTAGCAGCAGCAGAGCAAGCCGACGCAGCCGTGATCCGACGCCACGAATTAACCGCAACGCCAGACGCCGGTCTACCGATCTAGACGTGCTCATCGATGGTCATAACGTCACCGCTCTCGTCGACACTGGCGCCGACTATTCAGTTTTCAGTGGCGCATTCGCCGCCAAGTTAAAGAAGGTGCAGACGGCCTGGCAAGGACCCGATATACGGACAGCGGGAGGTCACCTAATAACGCCGGCTGGAATCTGCACAGCGCGAGTCACGGTAAACAACCGCACTTACCCGGCGAGCTTCGTAATCCTGCAGCACTGCTCCAGGGACGTCATCCTAGGCATGGACTTTCTACACCAACATGGTGCAGTTATCGACTTAAGGTCCAAGTCGATAACGCTTTCAACACACAAAGCGATACCGCCGGATACAAGCATCAGTTACCATGCCTTGAATGTGCTTGAAGAACAAGTCACCGTTCCGCCTCACTCCAGCGTAATGATTTCCGTCGGTACGGAAGTGCCTGCAGACATGGAGGGCGTCATCGAGGGCGATCATCACTTACTGCTCGACCGTGAAATTTGCGTCGCTAGAGGCATAGCTGAGCTACGTGCAGGGAAAGCAACGGTGATGCTCACGAACTTCAGCCCCGAATACAAGCACATTAACAAAGGCACCACGGTTGCCTACATCGACGAAATAGTACAAGCCAGCAGTGCTTTCGCCTTCACGGATTCCAGTGCACCCGCAACGACGACTATAATACCTGAAGCAACTTTCAACGTTAATCAGAACCTTCCCAGGCATAAGAAAGAACAACTAAAAGCTCTGCTCCTGCAATACAAGGATTGCTTCTCGTCGTCGTCAAAAGTTCGACAAACCCCTGTCGCCAAGCACCGAATCATAACCGACGAAAATGTCCACCCACTGCGTCAGAGCCCGTACCGAGTTTCGGCACGCGAACGCGAGGCCATAAGGCAACAAGTCGACGAAATGCTACGCGACGACATCATCCAGCCGTCCAAGAGTCCGTGGGCGTCCCCCGTGGTGTTAGTGAAGAAGAAGGATGGAACCCTACGTTTCTGCGTCGATTATCGTCGCCTCAACAAGGTCACGAAGAAGGACGTATACCCCCTTCCACGGATTGACGACGCCTTGGATCGACTATACAACGCAAAGTATTTTTCGTCGATGGACCTCAAAACCGGCTACTGGCAAATCGAAGTCGACGAGAGGGACCGGGAGAAGACGGCCTTTATAACACCAGACGGACTGTTCGAGTTCAAGGTCATGCCGTTTGGTCTTTGCTCGGCACCTGCGACTTTCCAACGCGTCATGGATACAGTACTGGCAGGCTTGAAGTGGCAGACTTGCCTCGTCTATTTGGACGACGTCGTTGTGTTTGCCTCAAGCTTCGAAGAACACCTGCGGCGCCTTGAAACAGTTCTTCAAGCAATCAAAACCTCCGGACTCACGTTAAAGCCAGAAAAGTGCCGCTTCGCATATGAGGAGCTCTTGTTTTTGGGCCACGTCATCAACAAGTCTGGAGTGCGCCCCGACCCTCAGAAAACTGCGGCCATCTCCAACTTTCCTCTGCCCGCTGACAAGAAGGCAGTGCGTAGATTTCTGGGACTGTGCGCCTATTACAGGCGCTTCGTCAAGGATTTTTCACGGATCGCCGAGCCACTGACGTACCTCACGAAGGCCGACGTCGAGTTCAAGTGGGAGATGCCGCAAATCGAAGCATTTGAAGAACTGAAGCGACGCCTACAATCGCCGCCCATCCTTGCGCATTTCGACGAAAATGCCGATACCGAAGTCCACACCGACGCAAGCGGCGTAGGACTCGGCGCCGTGCTTGTGCAGAGGACTGATGGACTAGAAAGGGTTGTAAGTTACGCTAGCCGGTCGCTATCGAAGGCGGAAGCAAATTATTCCACAACAGAAAAGGAGTGCCTCGCCATCATCTGGGCTACATCAAAGTTTCGCCCCTACCTCTATGGCAGGCCCTTTAAAGTTGTGAGCGACCACCACGCCTTGTGTTGGCTAGCTAACTTGAAGGATCCTTCAGGTCGCCTCGCACGATGGAGTCTGAGACTTCAAGAATTCGACATCACCGTCGTTTACAAGTCCGGGCGAAAGCACTCTGACGCCGACTGCTTGTCTCGCGCCCCCGTCGAACCGCCGCCACAGGATGACCAGGATGACGACACTTTCTTGGGACCCATCAGTGCCGACGAATTCGCCGAACAACAGCGAGCCGACCCGGAACTAAGGAACCTTGTAGATTACCTGGAAGGCAAGACCGTCACTGTGCCGAAGGTGTTCAGGCGAGGATTGGCGTCGTTTTTCTTGCAAAACGACATTCTCCTAAAGAAGAACTTCTCGCCTCTCCGAGCCAACTACCTCCTCGTGGTACCCTCAGCATTGCGTCCAGAGGTTCTGCAAGCTCTCCATGACGACCCAACGGCTGGACACCTCGGTTTTTCCCGCACGCTCGCAAGGATACAAGAAAAATACTACTGGCCTCGCCTCTCTGCCGACGTCGCCCATTACGTAAGGACATGCCGAGACTGTCAGCGACGCAAAACACCGCCGACAAGGCCAGCCGGACTTCTACAGCCGATCGAGCCACCTCGCCGACCGTTCCAGCAGATTGGGATGGACTTACTGGGGCCTTTTCCGACGTCGACGTCCGGGAATAAATGGATCGTCGTAGCTACGGACTACCTCACCTGCTACGCCGAAACAAAAGCCTTGCCCAAAGGCAGTGCTGCCGAGGTAGCCCGATTCTTCGTTGAGAACATCCTCCTGCGTCACGGTGCCCCAGAAGTCCTCATCACCGACAGAGGTACTGCCTTTACGGCAGAACTAACTCAAGCCATCCTGCGATACAGCCACACAAGCCATCGCCGGACCACCGCCTACCACCCGCAGACGAATGGCCTCACCGAGCGCCTAAATAAGACCATCGCCGACATGCTGGCAATGTACGTCGACGTCGAACACAAGACGTGGGATGCCATCCTTCCGTACGTGACCTTCGCATACAACACGGCCGTGCAAGAAACGACGCACATGGCACCGTTCAACCTGGTCTACGGAAGGAACCCGGCAACGACGCTTGACGCCATGCTACCGGACGTCACCGACGAAGAAAATCTCGACGTTGCCACCTATTTGCAGCGTGCCGAAGAAGGTCGACAGCTCGCCCGCCTGCGCATCAAGAACCAGCAGAGGACCGACAGCCGACACTACAACCTTCGACGACGCTACGTCGAGTACCAGCCCGGTGACCGTGTTTGGGTCTGGACTCCGATACGCCGACGAGGACTTAGCGAGAAGCTGTTACGTCGCTATTTCGGACCATATAAGATCACCCGACGTATTGGCGCACTGGACTATGAGGTCGTGCCAGACGGCATTTCGCAATCACAGCGGCGCCGGGCACGACCTGAAGTCATCCACGTGGTGCGTCTTAAGCCTTTCTACGCCCGCTGACAAACTTAGGTACTTTGTTACTTTGTTATTGTTTTTTGTTATTTTGTTTATTACACATGGTTTTGTTTTCGCTTTCGTGTTTGTTTGTAGCATCGGGACGATGCTTTTTAAGGGGAGGGTATTGACACGTACACATGCTTATCTTTCACCGGTAGCCGCTATTCAACATTGGCTGACAAATGTTAAACGTTATCGCTCGGCGCAGGACGCGCCTGCATTGGAAGCTTCTCGGACGTTATCAATGTTTCTATCCGTCGTCTGTGGTCACCGACGCCCATGTAATCTCATTGTATGAGCGACGCGAATTGTCTAGAACTTTCTGGAAGACACGCGGGCATCAGGGATTAATCTGGAACCTTCGATGACTCAGGTATAAAAGCCGACGCGTTTCGCCGCTGATCAGATTTTCGACGATCGCCGACTGTGTTCGCCGCTATCGTTGTGCTTTGAGTGTAGGTTGCTTTTGTGGGCACAGGTTCGCCCAATAAACAACCAGTTTCGTCATACACAGTTTTGTGACTGTTTTCTCTACCGTCACTACTACGTGACAATATTGTAGTAAAATTTGAATAATTTTTCCTTCTACTAGAAAATCAGTTGTCGGAAAATCAAGTATATATTGATGGAAACAGTACTGTCACTGACCCCGTGAATGAGGCGCCAACGCCAGACCAAATTCCAAAGCCGACTTAGCAGCTCTCGAAAATAATCTCACGAAAGCAAGGACAATTACTAATGTGCCCTCTGGTGCGCCAGCGAACGCCGGTTGTGGTCCAAATACCGAGTCAGAGCCCAGAGTTGTCAAAACATAACAAAATATATTCTTCACACAAGGCAATTACACACACGCGTGCACAATTAGGCTAGATAGATCACAATACAATTCAGATGGGTATTCACAAAACACAGGAAAATAATTAAATACAAGCACTGAGAGCCCAACACATAAAGTACAAAATGAATAGGAACGCTAAGTGTCCAATCGTATTCACTCGTGCTGGTGTTGAGCTGGACGATCTTGGCGTAGCTCGAGGCAAATCTCGAAGAAAGCACTTCTTCGGGAAACGCAGACGCTCGATTAACTCGTCGACTAGCTTGCCGGGGAATCCCGTTCTTCCGCAGACGGTCAGTCTTCACGTTACATCTCTTCACCGGCGCGGTCTGAACCCCCTTCTTATTCCCGCATGGCGTTTTATTGCTTTCACGAGCGTTCTGGAACCTTCCTATCGTAGTCGTGACCCCGTAACACGAGCAAAGCCTGGGAATCTTGTAGCCTTTTCTTGCATTTTCAGCTGCCGCCGTCGGGGCGTCGTCGAGGGGGGGGGGGGGGGGGGTGAGTCATCTATAGGCACACGCTCACGCTATTGTAATCTCTCTCTCTCTCTCTCGACTCGCCGGGTGAGAAGGTGTCTCGGCGCGCTCTCTCTCTCTCTCTGTCGCCTTCGCGAAGCTGGTGGATGCTTTTAGACTTCGTCGGTCGCGTCGGCTGTTGGGGCGTATGCGCTCTTCCCCTCTGTCGAAGCTGCCGCGGACCCGGCGTGCTTTTCTCGCTGGCTTGCATGAAACACGGCGCCCGCTTTGATTACACGCTCTTTTGTGACAAATACGAGCACAGGTAAAAAGAAGTACGATTGATTGGTAGCTTTACCTATCCTAAATTTTACCCATAAATGCTCAGCAATGATACCTAGACATGGCTCCCAAAATAAAACAAACCAGACGACCTGCACATCTCTTGATTTGACTCGGCAGTAAGTGGAACATAAAAACTCGTCCAGTTGCACTTAGAAAGCACTAATTGAGCACATATTGACTTGTTCACTGCATCAAGGTAGCGGCTGATATCATTGCATTTCTTTATTACAATTGATTTTGTCGTAGGAGCGCCTATAATTTATTGTTCCAATTTCAGTAATCTTATTCCGCGAACAAATCTAGTCAATGGTACTCTGGACAACCCTGCAAGAAATTTGTGAACATCAATTTTTCATTAGCTGAGAGGGATTCTTGTTCGACTTTACCGCTATCGCCCTGTTTTTCCGCCACACCCTTTATGTAAACATCGTTCGTGATTACGTACCGAAACGGTTCGGCAAGCAGTTTTGTTAGCTGTACACTTTCTCGCGTCCCCGGATGTCCACGGACAGTGTTTGCGAAGTTGATGGTCGTGTGGTTCCATCCTTTCACAACCGCGAAAGCGCCTCCCGTGGTCATAGTTGCTCTCCGTCATAACCATCCCCAAAACCCATTCCTTCTTCTGGCAAAATTTCACTTCTTTTTTCGAACATACGTAGCGTTGTCAACAAGTGTGATGATCTACCATCATTTATTGATACTTGCAATGCTGATGTCATCATACTAACGGAAACCTGGCTATCTGCAAAGATATGCAACGCTGAAATATTTGAATGTGCAAAGGATTTCAATTTTTACCGATGTGACCGCAGTGATAGAGCAGGAGGTGGCGTCCTACTCACTGTGTCTGATAACTTTCACTCCTTCCACATTCCTATCGTTAGCACTTTAGAATTAGTGTGCACGTGTATTCGCATCAGTCACCGTGAAATGATATTTTGTGCCTGTTACCGCTCACCAACCGCACATTCATCTTTTTGTTCTGAGCTTTATGACAAATTGACTAGCATTATACTCAGGTACCCTCCCCCACCGATATTTTTAACGGGTGATTTTAATCACCCTAAAATAATGTGGTATGGCATGTATCCTTTAGCCTCTGTTACTTCTGGTTTAGAAGAGGATTTTGTGAATCTATGTTGTGACTTTAACTTTGCACAACTAATAACTGAGCCAACGCGAATGATGTCTACAAGTGCCAGCATACTTGACCTCGTCCTCACTAATTTCCCCGATATTGTTACCTCCCACAACACGTTGCCTGGCCTAAGTGATAGTTGTTTCATAAACGTTATGCTAGAGGGCAACATCAAGCGAGTTCCAAAGAAACGGAAATACATACGGGATTATTCTAAAGCTGACTTCATTTCGATTAACGAGGAATTATCACATTTCATTGATGACTACATGCCTAATTTTTCTGAACGAGCCATTGAGTATAATTGGTCTTGGTTTAAAAATAAAATGAAGTACCTGATTAATAAATTTGTGGCCATTGCGTAACATTCCTTGCGGACATCGCTCGGCGTGGTTCAATCCTTCCTTAAAACGCCTTTCAATAAAAAAAGCGCACGTTTCGCAAAGCTAAGTGATCGAACGACTCCGAGTTGTGGAATAAGTACCATCTAGCATTTTTAGCACTTAAAGATGCTGCATGTGAAGCGAAAGATGTTTTTTTTTCAATAAAACTCTCCCAATCATTACTTATAGAAAATTCTAAAAAGTTTTGCAACATAATTGCTGGTTTTAAAGACAGTACAATCTCATTAAACAGTAATGACGGGGTCCCTATTCCACTTTCTCGAAGTTTTTCCATGTTAAATGAAACGTTCGCCATGTCTTTTTCCAAGCGTCCGCTCCTTCTCAAGTGTCATCTGCGTAGTGTAGAATGCTTTACCCACCGATGGATCCGGCACTTATTCTTTTGGTGTGTTGCACTTATTGCAAAACTTGAAATTGTCTTCGTCATGTGGAATGGACTGTATAAACTCAAAATTTTTGAAGTACACTGCAACGTACTCCTCTATGATATAACGGAACTTTTTTCAGTCCATCGCTTCTGCCCAGTTACCTGGCGATCGGAAGGTGGGCAATGTGGTGCCGCTTTTCAAGTCTGGTGACGTCAATTGACCATATAATTACAGACCTATATGATTAACTAGCATTCCTTGCGAACTATTAGAACATATTATTTACTCGTGTTTAGTTTTTCCTCGAGTCTAATGCATTCTTTCCGACGAAACAGCATGGGTTTCGTAAATCATTTTCGTGTGAGACGCAACTATTTTGCTTGACCAATGAATTTTTCGTTGCTCTTGACAATGGGTGTTTTGTCGACTGTATATTCTTGAATTTTCTGAAAGCGTTTGACCTTGTCTCTAACCATCTCTAACGTTTAAAGTTAAGCAAAAAAAAAACATCGATCCTAACATTTTTGCCTGGATTGAAAATTTTCTTTCTAATAGAACGCAATTTTTAAGGTGTGCCGCAGGGTTCTGTCGTCGGCCCACTTTTATGTTAAGTCCACATTAGCGACCTCGCTAATATAGCTCAATCATTCATCAGGCTACACGCTGCTGACTGTAATTTTATCGCATAATATCATGCGCCGCGCGCGTTCGCACCGAACGCGCGCGGCGCTGGTGACGTTTTATAAAGAACGTGCAAACCTTTGCCGTACACCCTATCGCGGTGTACCATTGCGACCATCAGGCCATGGTTCCTGTGGTCACTAAATAAATGAAAACCACCGGATCACATATATTTCTCCATTCTTTAATACTTCAAATAACCAATTACACCATCACATCCTAATAGTCATAACTGTAAATACATAATTCCCACCAAAGCACAGCTTCGCTGGTCTTCCAACTCCACTGCAGTAGAAGGGCTGAGTTTTTTTATGCTTTGATATATATATATATATATATATATATATATATATATATATATATATATATATATATATATATATATATACGAACAAGTACTGTAAGGTTTGGGAGTTTGCAGAATTAGATGCGGTAAAAAGCTACTCATATATGTCGTCATCGAAGAAAACGTGGAAGACGGGTGACAGCGCCACGCCGAGCAAACAAATACGACTGCAGTATGCCATCTCACTTGGCTACAAATATTCACGTTTCTTGTGTGCAATGTGGCCTTGGCAGCCAAACAACGCTTTCAACAGAAACCATTGCTGTGCCATATTCGCTAACCTAGAGTTGCACAGAGGCACCAAGTGCAGGCGTAAAGTGAAGGGTAGTAGAAAAAAGTTGGAGTGGCTTAGCTCGGCTATGCCAGGATATACGTAGCGTTAGCAAAGGTTCAGCTGATTATTCTTAGCTTTCCTGGTTGTCTCCTACGCTCAACCGCTAATTGCCAGGCAACTACTTCGGGATACGATGAGTCAAGCTTCTCCGTACTTCTGCGCTGTTGAGTAGCATTTGCGCTCTCCTTCTCCATGGCTATACCACACTGGCAAACGCCAGTCAGAAGCGCAGCGGCTCCAGCGCAGTGTCAGACGGCGACTGCACAGCGAGCGCGCGCCGGCGCCAGTGCGTCTACCACGGCTACGACGTCACTCCTCTGGAATGCGCAGACCGGCGGCGGTGAGTCGCGCGCGGCGGCGGCGGAGTGCGCGAGAGGTGCCGGCTCCGGTGACTCCGGTGCGCAAGCCGTGTGACATCACTGATCCTTGCGCATGCGCAGCACGGCTTTTGATGTGCCGTGCGAAACGGGCTTGGCTAGGCCTGTGTAGCTAACGCTACAAAAAATCACCGCATATCATCGACGTGAATGCTGATGAGTGGGCGAAGCACCGGGGGATCATTCGGGTAAACCAGATCTACGGACGAGAGAGAAAGAGAGCGCGCGTCGCGAACGAACGCTCGTGTGCACTGCAGCGCCCCTAGCAACGGAAGAGAGAGAGAGCGCGCGTCGCGAACGAACGCTCGTGTGCACCGCAGCGCCCCTAGCAACGGAAGAGAGAGAGAGCGCGCGTCGGGAATGAACGCCCTTGTGCACCGCAGCGTTGGCGCTGAGCCGTGCTCCCTCAAGGGCTGCAGAAGATAGCGCCAACCTTTCCCTTTCCCTCAAGAACCACTTACCACCGCAGCGCCCCTAGCTACGGACGAGAGAGAAAGAGAGCGCGCGTCGCGAACGAACGCTCGTGTGCACCGCAGCGCCCCTAGCAACGGAAGAGAGAGAGAGCGGGCGTCGCGAACGAACGGTAAGTGGTTCTTGAGGGAAAGGGAAAGGTTGGCGCTATCTTCTGCAGCCCTTGAGGGAGCACGGCTCAGCGCCAAAGAACGCTCGTGTGCACCGCAGCGCCCCTAGCTACGGATGAGAGAGAGAGAGCGCGTCGGGAATGAACGCCCTTGTGCACCGCAGCGCGCCTAGCTACGGATGAGAGAGAGAGAGAGAGCGCGCGTCGCGAACGAACGCTCGTGTGCACCGCAGCGCCCCTAGCAACGGAAGAGAGAGAGAGCGCGCGTCGGGAATGAACGCCCTTGTGCACCGCAGCGCGCCTAGCTACGGATGAGAGAGAGAGCGCGCGTTGCGAACGAACGCTCGTGTGCACCGCAGCGCCCCTAGCAACGGAAGAGAGAGAGAGAGCGCGTCGGGAATGAACGCCCTTGTGCACCGCAGCGCCCCTAGCTACGGATGAGAGAGAGAGAGAGCGCGCGTCGCGAACGAACGCTCGTGTGCACCGCAGCGCCCCTAGCTACGGATGAGAGAGAGAGAGAGCGCGCGTCGCGAACGAACGCTCGTGTGCACCGCAGCGCCCCTAGCTACGGATGAGAGAGAGAGAGCGCGCGCGTCGCGAACGACTCTGCAGCACACCAAGGCCTTCCATCTCGGCCTGATACGTGCCGCCTATGCCTGCCGGTTTTGCTTCACCCAGCCATGGCGACTCCACTCTATCCCTTCTTTCGCTCCCACTTACCCCTCCCCGTTGGCGCTGAGCCGTGCTCCCTCAAGGGCTGCAGACGATAGCGCCAACCTTTCCCTTTCCCTCAAGAACCACTTATCATCAGAGTAGAGTGACCTAGAATATGTGAGAGTGTCCGAAGCGCCGCGCGAATGCATGGTAGGAGCGAGGACCTTTTAGGGGCGAAGCTCCTTAGAGTGTGGGTCTGTCCCTCCTCTGTAGTATGTAGTAGTAGTCGTCGTCGTAGTAGTAGGTAGCCACGTCTACTTTTATGAAAAAAAATTCCGAAACTTGACTTGCCACCGCCTTGGGCAGCGCGTTGGAAACGCGTTGAAGGCGGTGGCAAGTCAAGTTCAAGCAATGCCTCCTAAAAAAAACTTAGGAGGCATTGTTTCAAGTCGAGAAGCGTTTATGAATACGGGGGTTATACTCTCTCAGCAGTCATGTGATGGCGTCGGCAAACGCGGTGCACGTTCCGGCATGTGTAAACGGCTGCGTAAGACGCTGTGGCCTCTCCCCCTTTCTAGAGAGTACTGCACGTTTCTAACGCGTTTGTGCTAGCGTCCCCTTAAGCGGGAGATGGTCCATTTATAATGAAGGGCGCTGTTATAAAATAGGAATGACGTCACATATGGCGCGTGTCATTGGTGGAAGTCATTCGTTCGATTTAGTGCGGCGAGACTGGGCGAATTACACGGAAGATTCACGGTTTACCGATGATTCCCTCCGAAGCTTCGCCCACTCATCATCATTCACCCCGTGGATATGCGGTGTTTTTTGTGTGAACTCGCGTGCCGCGGCGCCGCTGTACCGGATCCGTGGGCTTTCCCCGCTGCGGAAGCCGCGCCAAGGCGGCGGTAGTCTGCTACGAGCCTGATATTTTGGTTGCTATGAGCCAACATTGCTATAATTTGGGATATATTAAGCACCACGTCACCGCAAGGTAATACCGCAGTGACTCGCCACACAGAGAACGCTGTTGCCGGCTGTGAATACGGGTATTTTGTCTATTTCCTTCTAGCTCGCTTGGTCCGCGCTTACGCGGCTGTTTGAGTAACGCATTCCGCGCGCTTACTTCATTTATTTATGCGTTGTGTGAGCAACGTGAATGTGCTGCAGAAGAAAATAAGCTAGAGACCGCGATAATAACCAAGAGAACGTAGCAGATATGGCTAGCTCATGCTAACGCTTTTACACCCTGTCGTTCCTTTCTTTTATTTCATGCATTCGATTTGCTTTACAAGACTGCATCCCGCGCCCTGTTCTTTCTTTACTAAGGCGAAATCCTTAACGGGGCTCTTGGGAAGCGGAATGTGTCTGTTGGCCGATGCCGCGGTACCAAAAATAATTACAAACCGCGTAACTCTCGCGGCTCGTTCACTTGGTATATATACCAAAGTACAGTGTGGAAAGGCACAGATGTGTGACTAAGATGGCTGATGGGTCATCGCATTAGTAACTTGACATACTTGCACTCACGTCACGATTAACGATAACAATATGACGTGTGGTCATATGACGACGGCCAGAAATCTCTCTGATGCCATGGGTGTGACGATAAAAACGTGTTGAATGCCAATCTCGATCTCAACGTGTCGAACTTACCCATATATCATGAAAAACTGAGAGCACAGGTAAAGGGTAATAATAGTAATGATAATTTCTGTGTTTTACACCCAAAAATCACAATATGGCTATGAGAGACGCCGCAGTGGAGGGCTTCGTTAATTTCGACCACCTGAGGTTCTTTAACGTGCGCCTAAATCTATGTACACAGGTCTTTTATGCATTTCGCCTCCATCGAAATGTAAGCCGCCGTGGCCGGGAATCGAACCCGCGTCTTCGAGCTTAGCAGTACAACCTACCAAAGCCACTAAGCTGTAGCACGGCGTGTATAGGTAAAGGGTACGCGAGAAATATATGCGGCAGAAAACAAGACAAACCAAAATAAGTGAAACGCTAACACTGCAACATTGTATACGTATGCCTCATTTCATAATTACGAGCAAGCGTCAGAAAACGAACATGATGCATTACGGATGTGCAACTCGTATTTCGCCTTCTTGTGTTGCAAGAGCGCAAACACTAAGCGAGCTTTAACGTGAAAGTAACTTTAGGAATATTTATTGCGTATGCTCGCCGGTTCGTACACAGCAAATATACTTACCGATCGATAACTACGTACTTGTAGTTACGTAATGAAAGAAGCAACAAATCACCACAACATAAACCTTTCATTTTTTGCTGTTATTGAAGGTAACTATTTAAGGGATATGCAGAATCAATAGCGATATTTGCAGTGCATCAAAGAGTAATTTTCAAGACGATTTTCCCCTCAATATAACGCAAGCACAAAATCGTCATGCGCCATGAATGCTTGTTAGTTTCCGTAAAAAATTACACGTTACGCAATAACTATGATAGAATGACAAGTTACGTGTTGGTAATTTCAGAGAGGATTCACGGATTATTAAAACAAGGATATTGCAGTAATAACTTTTAGATAACAAATTAGTAAATGGCTAGGCCAGTAGTAGCTATCTATCCATTTCAATGTAGAAAAAAATTACATTTGTTTAGCTATAGCTAAACAAATATAATTTTTTTCTACATTCGATCCAGGACGACGACGCTCGAGCAGCTAGCTCTGAGCAGCTCTGGCTCTCACTTTTTGAAATGTCGGTAGTTTTTTTGGCTTTTTGTGCGCGAATCTCTACGCCATGCGAAGCATGAAGTTCTGAGGACTCTGTGGATACCCAGTTTTTCACGGTGGGTGGACCGCTTGAACATTTATCAGACTTGTCCTTGGCTGACTACTTACGTGCGGACTATTCAGCGTGAGCTAAGCCTAATCAGCAGTAGGGCGACGGCGGCCGCCGACATCTTTCGCCGCCGGATCGGGCCCGTGAGGGAGTGTGCGCCATGTATATGCAAGTTTCGGTAGACGGGGAGGATGTCTCTCCTGAGGAATTTCAATCTCCTGGTTGGACCACCGCTGTTAGTCGACGGAAAGTCAGAACCATGCCCCACGGCACGGGCGAGGCGCCCAGCGGGAAGCCTGGCGTGGGGACGCTGCCGCAGCCTCGTCAGTCGCTCACGAAGGTGAAAAAGCAAGTCATAGCGGCGTCAAGACTGCCACAACTTCCGAAAGATCATTTGCGGGTGATTGTCCGCCCACGCAATGGCCTCAACATGAGGAATGTTAGTCAAATCAAGTTTGCCTTCGCCCTGGCCAGGGCGGCGGGTCTGGGCGAGGAAGAAATCGCCGAAGACGTAGTTTGTCCCAACGTCATGCAGAATATTGCGGTGGTGAGCACCCCGGCAGAGAAGAACGCCAGAGCGTATGCCAGGATATCTAGTATTGCCATAGGCAAAGTGGAGTACGAAGTCAACGCGTATATGGCTGCCCCGGACGACACCTGCAAGGGGGTCATACGAGGGGTAGACCTCGACATCGACCCGGCGAGACTTGAGGCGCTTATTGTTCATAACAGGAACCCAACGGCTCTTCAAGCAAAGCGAATCAAGAACTCGAAAACGGTGGTGATTCTTTTCGACGGACTTCAAGTTCCAAATCACGTTATTTGCGGCACGAGCATGTTCCGCTGCACACTGTTCAAAAGGCAGACAGATGTTTGCTACGCTTGCGGCAAGGTAGGACATCGCGCTGACGTATGCCCTACGCCAGATGACGTCATATGCAGGGGATGCGGCAAGCAGTTGTCATCGGAGGATCACGATTGCAAGCCGACGTGCAAGTTGTGCGGAGGCGAACATGTCACAGCAGATAGGAAGTGCCAGCAGCGCTTCCAAATCCCGTATGTGGTGCGTCAAAGGAGAAAGGAAAGACAGAAGCAAGATTCTAATTCCGGTTTTCAACGAGGCCACGACGGGGAAAAAGACTTCCCGCCGCTGGACACGGTCACGCCAGGAGGTACCAGAGTGATCCAGCGCGGACGCTCCCGATCCAGCGGCGGCCGATCCCGATCCAGGGGGAGATCAGCCTCCATAGCAAGATCTCGCTCTAGGACTCCTGCGGTTCGCATCGCAACACAAGGGGTCGACCAAGGAACGTGGGCCACCAAGGTCAAGAAAATGACAAAGCCACAGGTAAAGGGGGGTGCTGCTTCAGAGCATGTTAGCTTTGAGCTAGTTAGTCGAATCCAAAAGGAGAATGCTACTCTTAGAGGCATTGTTGAACAACTCAGGGCTGAGATAGCAGAAATGAAGGGAGCTAAGGTGGCGAAGGCTACTCCTCCATCGCAGCCGAACAGGCCCGTCGAGAATGTAGGGGAGTCGCCAACAGCTGAGGTTCCAATGGATACTCATTCTGAGGTTAGGCCGTCAAAGAGAAAGGCAACTACTGAGCACGTCAGGAACGAGGAGCTCGATTTTCGGGTGCAAATCACAGATTCCTTGGCAGATATTAAGGAGACTCTTAGGCAAATGGCGGAGGCGATGGCCTCTCTTACTGCAAGGACATCCAAGCTTGAGGAAGAGGTAGGCAAATTGAGAGCCAAGAAGCGAATAAAGAGTCTGGTTAAGAGGAAGGCTGCTTCCTCGGGGGAGCCCGATGGTAGTACACGGGCTGAATTGGTTGATATTTCCAATGATGGCTGCGAGTAACGGCGTATTGAACTTTACGATCTGGCAATGGAACTGTTGGGGCTTCTCTCAAAAAAGGGCGGCCCTTCAGCAGTTCCTCAGATCGAGAGATTCGAGACCGCAGATTATTCTATTACAAGAGGTATTGGTGGATAGAGTTTCTCTGTCGGGCTACAAATCGTACGTAAAGAAAGGACCGGAGAGTAGGGGGGTCTCCACCCTGGTCTCTAACAAACACACTTTTATCGAGCATGACTTAAACATGGGTAGTTGCAAAATTGAATACCTTTTTGGCGAGGTTATCCCGAGCGGTGAGCTCAGGAATAGCGTATTCATACTGAACGTGTACAGGTCCCCTAGAGGGGGGCAGCATCGCTTCACTTCATTGTTGGTTAAGGCGGCTTCTATGGCAGGCAAGGCCAGGGCCCCCATTGTTGTGGCCGGGGATTTTAATGCCCAGCATCAGGCGTGGGGTTACCCCCACACTACACGCAAGGGCGAGAACCTCTGGCAGGCAGCGGCGGATCTTGGCCTCACGTTAATCACCGATTCCAACTTCCCCACCAGGATTGGCAACTCCGTGTCACAGGATTCAACTCCGGACCTCACATTCGTGGGTTCGACAGGGTAATTTTCATGGGCTAACTTAGGGGTAGAATTGGGAAGCGATCATTATATTGCTAGCACCGTGCTGCAGGTAGGCAGAAAGCCTCCCAGGGCATTCAAATACATAGACTGGGATCATTTCCGTAAGATCAGGGAGGAAAGAGGGGGTGATTCTCCTGAGAACTTCCAGGAATGGTTGGATAGAGTCAAAAGGGACGTAGGAGAAGTGACCAAGTCGATACACACGGAGCTGGAGGTCGAGAAAATGGATAGCAGATTAGCACACTTAATAGAGGCCAAGGAATCTATACTAGCTAGGTGGAAAACACAAAAGCTCAATCGTAGGCTTAGAAAGAGGCTAGCCGAGCTAAACAAAACAATTATGGCACACTGTCAAGTGCTTGAGAGACAGCAATGGGATGAGGTTTGTAACATGGTGGATGGGCAGATGCGATTAGGTGGGAAATGGAACCTACTAAAGTACCTGCTCCACGAGGATAAGACCAAAAGCAATCAGAATCGGGTGGTGGATAAAATTCTTCATGCGGAAAGGCAGCAGCATGGGGATGACGAAATCGCCACGCACTTGGCACGGAGGTATCTTCCCCTGGCGGACAAGGCTGGGCCCACGGGGCAGGAATGTCCACGATATGAGGGCAAATCGGCAGAGAGCCTAGACAGGCCGTTTCAGGAGGCGGACGTTCGCGAAACACTGCAGAAACTCAATGGCAGATCAGCCCCGGGACCGGATGGCGTAACCAACAGAATGCTGCGCAATTTAGATGACAGGTCGATTAAGGTCATAACGGAAGAGATCAACCGCATTTGGGAATCGGGTGTATTTCCAGATGAGTGGAAGGTTGCATCCGTGGTTCTCATTCCCAAGCCTGGGCGCAGCCCCGGAATTGAGAAACTCAGGCCCATCTCCCTCACGTCTTGTTTGGGCAAGGTGGTGGAGCATGTGATAAATGATCGGATCTCTAAACACATTGAGGAGGAGGGTCTCTTTCCCAACAACATGATAGGCTTCAGGCCTCACCTCTCCGCGCAGGACGTCATGCTACTCTTCAAGCACGATATATTAGATAAAGACACCAGGGACACGAGGGCCATTCTCGGTCTTGATCTGGAAAAGGCCTTTGACAACGTGTCGCATAAACATATTCTAGACTCTATCTCCCGCCTTGACTTAGGGGAAAGATTTTACAGATTCGTGCACTCTTTTCTCGGAGATAGGAGGGCCACAATCAAATTGGGTGACCTGAAATCGGAGGCTTATGATCTAGGAAAAAGGGGTACTCCACAGGGGTCGGTTGTCTCGCCGCTCTTATTTAACATAGCGATGCAGGGCTTGGCGAACGAGCTTGACCAGATGCAGGGTATTGGCTCCGCAATCTATGCGGAGGACATCGCCCTCTGGTGCTCTGGCGGGTCAGAAGGCCACGTTGAAGACGCACTGCAAGAGGCGGTGCATTGCGCAGAAAAACACGTCAATCGGATGGGTCTCCGGCTATCGCCTTCCAAATCGGAGTTACTTCTATATCGTCCCACTAGAAGAGGACCCAAGCCTAGAGGGTGGAGGCCTCCAGAGGAGATTGATATTGGCGTGCGAACGTCGTCCGGCAGCGATATCCCAAGGGTTCGTTCTCTCCGGGTGCTAGGCATGATCATTGAAGCTAACGGTCAGCACGGGCGTACTATAGATAAGCTTAGAGGACATGCTGAAGGAGTAATCAGACTCATTGCAAGGGTTTCTAACAGAAAAGGAGGCCTTAAGGAAGATAATCTCCTCAGGCTTTTCCACGCGTTTCTCATGAGCCATGTGAATTATGTCACTCCGATGCACAGATGGCAGAAACACGAAATGAACAAGTTGAACACGCTCATCAGGAAAAGTATTAAGAGAGTCCTAGGACTCCCAATGCGCACAAGCACAGAAAACCTAGCAAGCCTAGGCGTCCACAACACATTAGAGGAAGTTATCGAAGCGCAGCAATCCGCACAAACTGCTAGACTCTTGTCTACAGAGGCGGGAAGAGGGATCCTGGCTAAGGTCGGGATCAATCCGAAGACGTTAAGGGATAGGAACGTTCAGCTTTCGGATAGTGTGAGGCAGGCTATTAAGGTCTCCCCAATTCCGAGGAACGTGCATCCGACTTTCAACACTGGCAGGAGGACGGCTCGCGCCTCTGCGTTTTGCGGTACGCACATGCGCACGAGGCAGAGTCATGTTTTGTAGATGCTGCCCAATACGAAGGCGACTCCAGCCATTTTGTTGCTAACGTCGTGAACATGAAGGGTCGAGTGTTATCGGCCGCGTCAATCAGGACGTCATCGGCTTGCAAGGCGGAGCAGCTGGCCATTGCGCTGGCGCTCCTTCGGTCGGACAGGGAAGATATTTATACGGACTCGAGATCAGCCCTTCGAGCTTTCTCGACTGGGGCAGTTTGTGAAGAGGTTGGTAGGGCACTTGAGGGTAAGGTGTTTACTCATCACGTCATTACATGGTTCCCGGCGCACGAGGGCGCAGAACTAGGGGGGCTAGCCAACGTTAATGAGTTGGCCCATGCCCGGGCGCGAGGTCTTTCCGGCCGCGCCGGGCACTGGGAGGCCGATGTGCCGGGTGGGACCGGCGACGGGCTTGGTCCGATCTTTTCGGAGGCAGAACCCCCCCGTTTCAGGGACATTCTCTCCACCTTCAACGAGATCACTAGCCACTATCAGATGAGTCGTAGGGCTTTCCCTCTGCCACATCGAAATCTCACGAGGCCTCAAGCCGTGACCCTCAGGCTAATACAAACGAACTCGTATCCCACACTCTCCATCATCAGTAGGTACACGGAGGTCTCCCCTCTTTGTCCCGACTGCGGCGGAGTTAGCGATTTCAAACACATGCTCTGGGAGTGCCCCTCTTTACAGCACCCCACGGACCACGTATTGATGGCGGACGCATTTTATTCATTGGTCAAGAGCCACGAATGGATTAATCAACTCCGGGCTGTCCAGAAGGCCCACGATGCGGCGGTGAGGCTTGGCCTTCCCGTCCCAACGTGGGAGCGGCCCGCAGTCTTGCCCCTATAAAAACGGGGTGAAGATTCTGCAGGACCTAAATAAATGTTACCACCACCACCACCACCATTCGATCCAGCCAATATCTATATTGGCTGGATCGAATGGCTTTTCTTTTGAATGTCTGATTTTGAAAAAAAGCTTCGCTCATGGTGAACCTTAAAGTACATCATGCGGGAAGTTTGTATTGAAGAGATAGCGTAGAGCAAGAATTGTTCGTGTACGCAATCTCTGAAGCGAAATAAGCCAACAATATTGCGGCGTTAGGGCCGTCTTTGCCCTTTCTCTTGCTTCTCTTATACCTTCTCACTCTGCTCTGTTCATAATAAAATATTGTCCTGGCTAAAGAATATTCGAATAAATACACATGCATACAGCTGTAAACCACTACTGACCGTGAGCGAAAAGCGCGTAATGGTGAGCGAAGCGGTCACTGCACGCACGTAAATATTTCACTTGACTTCGCGAGTAATTTACTTTTTTCGTTACACTTATTCTTGCAAGCATGGTGCTATTGCCCGCGTACCCATGCGAATAACGTTTCTTTTTTTACGTTCTTTCCTTGAGAGGGCTCATTTAGCGCGTTTCTACGCACGCACAGTTACTGTAACACCGTTCCCGAGTTATAGCGCCGGAGCGAGGCCGCGCTGACGAGTTTGATACGTTAGCATTATCTTGCTGCCCAAGCACAAAGAAACGCTCATAGATCGGTGAGCTGCATGCAGCACCATACTGTTGAAGTTAAATAGAGTTTAAGTGTTTTGCGTGGGAAATGAACGCAAAAAAACACCTCATATCCACGGGGTGAATGATGATGAGTGGGCGAAGCTCCGGAGGGAATCATCGGTAAACCGTGAATCTTCCGTGTAATTCGCCCAGTCTCGCCGCACTAAATCGAACGATTGACTTCCACCAATGACACGCGCTATATGTGACGTCATTCCTATTTTATAACAGCGCCCTTCATTATAATTATACCATCTCCCGCTTAAGGGGACGCTAGCACAAACGCGTTAGAAACGTGCAGTACTCTCTAGTAAGGGGGAGAGGCCACAGCGTCTTACGCAGCCGTTTACACATGCCGGAACGTGCACCGCGTTTGCCGACACCATATCACATGACTGCTGAGAGAGTACAACACCCGTATTCATAAACGCTCCTCGACTTGAATTTGACTTGCCACCGCCTTCAACGCGTTTCGAACGCGCTGCCCAAGGCGGTGGCAAGTCAAGTTCAAGTCGATGAGCGTTTATGAATACGGGGGTAAGGCGGAGCGGCCACAGCGTCTTACACCAGCTTCTTACACGGGCCGTAACGCGCTAGCACAAATGCGTTAGAAACGCGCAGTCTTTCGTTAATGTTGGGTATTTATTGTCATCGTGGTGCGTGTGTCCATGTGCGCTTCGTGGCGTAGTGGTTAGCGCCGCGCGTTCGGAAGCGAGGGGTCCCTGTTTCGATTCCGCGCTACGGACACAACTTTCGGAAATTTTTTTAATGTAGACGTGGCTACCTACCACGACAACGACGACCACTACTACTACTACTACTATTACTACTACATACTACAGAGGAGGGACAGACCCACACCCTAAGGAGCTTCGCCCCTAAAACGACAGCGTGTAGCAGACGAGCCTCGCTTCCCGCGCGCTTCGCGAGCGCGAAAAGCCCACGAGTCCGGAGCAGCAGCGGCGCGACGCGGCAGTTCACAGAAAAAGACCCTCTACGGAGCCGGCACCTTGGACACTCTCCCATATTCTAGGTCACTCTAACGAGAGAGAAAGAGCGCGCGTCGGCAACGAACGCCCTTGTGCACCGCAGCGCCCCTAGCTATGGACGAGAGAGAGCGCGCGCGCGTCGGGACTGAGAGAGAAAGAGAAAGAGAGCACAGCTGCGCCTCTAGCGGGAGCGGTGAGTACTAGCGTGGCTACAACGGCGCGACGGGGGACAAGGCTCGAACCTAAGGAGCTTCGCCCCTAGAAAACAGCTAATGTTTTCAAATATACACAGACCATTGCTTGTCTACGTCACCATAGGAGAACTGAACTGCTTGAGACATATGATCTGCGGTCGGTAGTTAAACGCACAGTTCTTTATAGCAAGATAAATAGCAACCTCAAATGTTTTATCGGACAATGGAAGTAAAGCAAAATGCGATGTAACAGTAATAAGTAGTGATTCCCTGTACTGCGTAACCAATCAATAATAAACAAAACACATTTTTATGTTCTTTGAAAAGTAGGTAACGTTATGCCAGCAGGTGCCGTGGGACTTGTTATATTGACAGATATTCAACCAGTGCACTGTGGAGGGCACAAGTGAACAATCACTTTTGGGCTCCGCAAAGCTACGTTGAAATAGCTCTAACTTAGAAAGCCCTATAGTTGCAAACATTTAAGCGAAATTACGTGCTTATAACGTTTCTCTACATATGGAAATTTCAACAAAGTGCACTCCCCATATCGTCTGATTCAAGTGCAAGATTTTGTTCGTAAACTACAATATGAGTGAAAAGTGATTGTTCTTGGTAAATAAGGAAGTGTATCACTTTTCCGCAGGTCGTGCACCCCAGCACTGGAGTGGCAAGGTTTGGGAGTAGACCGTGCAGTATTGGGGCATGCAGACGGAATGTATGCCGTAACCAACTGCTGCGTGGAGTCTGCTCTGTACCACTAACGAGTTTTCATCCAAGATACCGTAGACACCGCATCGCTCGTACACGACACTAATAATGAAACTGTACTGCTTGTTAGGTGTGAAAAATAAAAAATAATTCAGCATGATTCATCTCACGATGACTCTCGACGGTGATACACTTAGCATTGCATCAATATATCGACACAAGGTTTTGCCACCGTCTACACGAGTTATTTATTAGGCGTATACTAAAGCGAAAATGCTCTTTCGCGCTTCCCTAACTACGTACACTCGGCGCCATCTAACAGAGGCACGAAGCATGAGCGTGGCCTCCGAAATTCATGGAACACCGGTGAGTGATAACGCTGAAAAAAACGTCATGCGGCAACCGGGTTCCTCTCGACCGCTTATTTATGGGCACGCTACGTCATCATGCTGTCGAAAAGTTTGCGCGTGGCATCCGATACGAGAAGGGTGGCGCATCGATGTCTGTCGGAACGCTTAGAACAGTTAGCTCTCTTGCCGCACATCGAGTGGCACACTCTGTGGCCCACATTGGTGAGAGGTTCATTAAAGAATGGGACATACCCAGTAAATTTATGCCGCAGCTCCAAAAGCGTGGGCGTGAAAAAATTTGTCGCAGTTTCACCCGAAAGGCGAAGCATCAATTGCGATAGCAAATTAGTAGAGAAATTTACGGAGTAATGCTAGTAGTTTTATCAGCTGTATAAACTGGACATGCAGCAGCACTAGCAACGTGCAGAACCATTGTCGACGCCGTCGGCGTTTTGCCCGCGTTCGCACCGAACGCGCACGGCGTTGGTGACTGTTGCCGGTGCCTCTTCGGATGGCTCGGAGGTTTTCGACGAGATTAGAATGGCACACTCGTCGAGCAGCGTCGGAAATCTCGGCGTTGGTGACTGTTGCTGGTGCCTCTGGGGGTGGTGGTGGTGAAAACATTTATTTTAGGAAAATACAAGAGTTGACCCCCGAAGGGGGGACACCTAAGTGGACTCCCTAGTCCGGGATTCCATTGGAGATGGCCGCCGCTCGGGCACGCGCTACCAGGGCGCGCTGGGCGCACAAGGTAGAGCAGCTGAGCAGGGTCTCCTCCCAGGCCTCTCGTGTGGGAACCGGAAAAGGGGGGGAGAGAGGAAAAGAGAAAGAGGGGCATGCTGCAACCATGTGGTAGGTGTCGGCCAGGACCCCACAATGGCGACAGTGCCCACTTGTATTAGGCAAAAATTGGCGAGCCACGGCAGGACACAACAGGGTGTTGGTCTGTAAGTGGCGCAGGGTTCGCTCATCGGCCTTAGACAAACCCCGGACCGGGGCCGGGAAAAGCCGACGACCATCGCGGTAATAGGCCAAGATTTCTCGAAACGATGTGAGCAACTGGGTTGCAGGATCAGTCGAGGGGGGAGGAGGGGTAACGGCCCGGGGAAGAAGCGCGCGGGCGGCCGCATCGGCGGCCTTCTTACCAGGAAGACCCTCGTGTCCCGGGGACCAGACAAGTCGGACGGGGTGAGGTACGAAACGCCAGGAGGCGGCCCGGAGTAGGTGAGCCGCGAGGGGCGAGACAGAACCGGTAAGGTATCGGGAGCAGGCAGAGCGCGAGTCCGAGATGATGACCCTTGCGTTGGGGTGGGAGGCCGCCAAGGCAATGGCCGCCTCCTCTGCCTGAGTTGAAGTAGAGGCCCGAAAGGAGAGGCCATCAATCGTGTTTCCCTCGTGGATCACGGCAGCCGAAAAGTAGCCAGAGAGAACATCCACATAGAAGACACCGGGGCGAGATCCGTGTTGGGATGTAAGGGCACGAACATGAGCGGCCCGACGACCAGGGTGGGAGACAGTATCCATATTACGAGGGAGAGGGGCAACCCAGAGTTTCTGGCGCCAAGAGTCGGGAATCCTATCGGGGGGCGCCGGAGGAAGAATAGGTTGAAGAGCAAGGCGCGCAAGCAGACGGCCCCCAGGAGACGTTTGAGACAGGCGACCAAGTTGGTTAACGAGGTGAGCCTCCTGAAGCTCCGAGTAGGAGTTGTGCACCCCCAAAGCCGCAAAACGACGGTTGGAAGTGGACACCGGGAGGTCCAGCGCACGCTTATGCGCAGACCGGATGAGGGCATCCAGCTGGGCCTCGTGGTGGCGACCGAGACGGAGGTAGGGGGCTGCGTACATGATCCGACTGATGACGAACGCTTGGGCCAAACGAAGGGCATCCCGCCCTCGCAGACCGCCACGTTTAGTAGACACCCGACGAATCATGCGGCTCACCTGCTCCCCCGTACGGCGGAGGCGGGTAAGGGTAGAGCCCGGGTTGAGAGAGGACGAAATAAAAAGTCCCAGAACACGGATCTCGGTGACCACGGGGATGGGACCCATGGGCAAGGAGAGCCGGGGTGGGGGTAAAGAGGAAAGAGAAAGAAGTGCCGATTTCTGCGGGGCGCACTCCAGGCCACAAGAGGTGGCGTAAGTGTCCACTATAGAAGCAGCCTGTTCAAGACGCTGCTCGATTTGAGCGGGGTTGCCAGAATTAGTCCACACGGTGATGTCATCGGCCTAAACTGCCTGTTGGACACCCTCCACCTGGGTCAGAAAAGCAGGAAGGCGTAGCATGGCCAGATTAAAGAGGAGCGGAGAGAGAACCGCTCCCTGAGGTGTGCCCCGCGTGCCCATGGGGTACGGCCCGTGTTCAGAGTCATCGACGTGGATGAAGGCAGAGCGGTGAGAAAGGAAAGCGCGGATGTATGCGAACGCTTTTGAGCCGCAATGTGTCGTGTTGAGATTGGCGAGGATACTACTATGTGTGACGTTGTCAAATGCGCCGCGCAGGTCGAGCGCAAGAATGGCTTTGTCGTTGTGGCGCATAGTAGTAGGATCAATAATGTCGCGGTGAAGCTGGAGGAGGACGTCTTGCGCGGACAGATGCGGGCGGAAGCGGCACACTGTGTCCGCGAAGGTCCCCTCCCGCTCCAGGTAGGAAAGGCGATCCTTAACCATCGCTTCCATGAGTTTCCCTACAAAAGAGGTGAGAGAAATGGGGCGGAGGGGCTCGATGTGAACGGGGTTGCCAGGTTTGGGTATAAATGTAACGAGAGAGGTGGTCCATTCCTTGGGGAGGGGGCACCCATCCCAGACAGAATTCATGAGGTGAAGAAGGGAAAGATAGGCCGAGTCGGGAAGGTTAGCCAGCAGGGTGACCGTGATGCCATCGCGACCCGGGGCCGTACCCCGTCTCATTTTGGTCAAGGCAGCCCGAAGGTCAGGAAGCATGAAGGGAGCATCAAGCTCAGGGTTGGGACGGCCCGAGTACTGATATTCCGGCCCAACCAGGTCTACCGTGCGACAGAGGTACCGGTCGCGCAGCTTGTCCGCGAGCTGAGCGGAGGTGCCAGGGAACCCGTGCAGAGCGCGGCGCAGTTGTCGTTGTGTTTCCCCTCGCGTGGAAGAGGGATCCAGAAGGCTCCGAAAGAGGTGCCACGTCCCCCTGGAACACATCTGACCTGCGGCCTTCGTGCAGGTTTCGACCCAGTTTGTATCACTGAGGTGGGCAGCATAAGCAGCCGCTTCCTCTGTGAGGGCAGCAATGCGTGCTTTGAGCTTGCGATTCAACTTGTGGCGACGCCAGCGGCGCAAGAGGCCGCGGCGAGCGTCCCAAAGGTGGAGAAGGTGCGGGTCCACGGCGGGAGCAGCCTGAGTTGTCTGTATGACACGGGTGTGAGAGCGTTGAGCCGAGAGGGCATGGGCGGCACAGGCGGAGTACCCGTCGGGGGAGGACAGGGGAAGGAAAGGCTGGGTTCGAATGCCTCTGGGGGCGGCTCGGAGGTTTCCGACGAGATAAGAATGCACGGGACACTCGTCGAGCAGCGTCGGAAATCTAACCCACCTTCTCGCCTCGCAACGTTTGTTGCCGCAGCTAAACGTCGCCTCCCCTCCCTCCCTCCTGTCCCCCCACGGCCTGTAGCGCGACGCAAGAAGCCGCGTTTGCTCTTTATATAGGGTAATTGTAAAGGAGGAAGGAGACGCTTAATTGTGCAGCCCTTCAGGGAGCACGGCGCAGAACGCGCGTTTGCTCTCCGACGTGCGTTTGCGCCCCGTGAAACCGCGCTTTCGTCACGCCCTTTCACTTGCACATACAACAGCGTCCGGAGCGCGGCGATGATTTAATCGCCGTTGACGTCATACGGAACCTCACGGCGATAGCGACGGCAGAAATTCTCTTTGGAGTGTCCATATAATTGCTATCGCAATAAAACGTTCATTGAAAAGCGGCACATACCCAGGGAATTTGTGGCGCGTCCCGCTAAAGCGGCCGGTTGCATTCCTTGAAGAACCCTTGTGACGTGGGTTTGATTGGGATGTATTTCTTCGTTGTAGAGTGAAAAATTCTCAGCAGCACCTAATACCTAGTTACCCGAGCTGGCTCAATGACGTTCATTGGAGAGCGGAACACAGCTATTGGCAGATGCCCAGTCACCCGAGTTGGCATCAAAGAAGTTCACTGAAGACCGGCACAGACCGAGTGGCAATTACCCCGTACTCTAAGTCCCCGTCAATTAGTTTCTTTGAACTGTGGTGCCTACATAGTCCTTCATCTAAAGTAACCCATGTCGGCGTGAAATAGGTTCGTTCCCCCAAGCGTGGCACATATGAACACATCTATACACTCAGTGACCCAAGTTGGTCACACGGTTGGTTTCAAAGCCACGGCTGCCGCATTTTGATGGGGTCGAAATGCAGAGAACACCCGTGTACTTAGGTGTAGGTGCACGTTAAACAACCCCAGGTGGTCTAAATTAATCTGGAGTCCGCCACTACGGCGTTTTCACACGTAAAAACCCCATTTTTTATTGCGATAGCAATTATATGGACACTCCAAAGCAGATTTCTGCCGTCGGCGTCGCCGTCGCCGTGAGGTTCCGTATGACGTCGATGGAGATGAAATCGTCGCTGTGCGCCGCCGAACGCTGTATGTGCGAGTGAAAGGGCGCGAGGGACGCGCGCTTTCACGGGGAGTGAACCCACAGCGCAGAACAAACGCGCGTTGTGCGCTGTTCTCGGCTGCAGAAGTAGGCGTCTCTTTCCTCCTTTACAATCACCATATATGTAGAGCAAACGCGCCTTCTTCCGATGCGCGAAAGGCCGTGGGGGGGGGGAGGGGGAGGGAAGGGAGGCGACGTTTAGCTGCGGCACCAAGTGCCTATTTATATCGGAGGCTCCGGCAACAGTCACCAACGCCGCCCGCATTTTGCGTGAACGCGGGCGAAACGCCGACGGCATCGACAACAGTTCTGCGTGTTGCCGGTGCTGCTGCGTGTCCAAGTTTATACAGCTGATAAAGCTATCATTACTCCGTATTGCTCTCTACAAATTTGCTATCGCAATTGATGCTTCGCCTTTCAGGTGAAACTGCGACAGCTTTTTGTTTCAAACCCTGTTCCCTCAGCACAGCAGCCCGATCTGCTACCCAATCAACCAAGGACTACCCAGTGACTCAGGGAGCGCGAAAACAGTTAGAGATCAGCTTACATACACATGGGCGACTGCGTTAATTACTCTAAGAAAGCTAACGCATCACCACCAAACCAAATTCAGATATATGGTGCTAGAGAAGTCCGTTAATTTCGTAAGTAAAATAATACCAATTGACAGACACACAAAACTGCTGGCAAATTTCTCTTGATTCTTGCGATAGCACTTATGCAGGCCTTCAACGTGCATTCGTGTCATCCCTCCGCTGCCACTGCAGTTGTACCGTTGAGGTATTGACGGCGCATGCACGGCCCGCGCGTGATATCTTGTTATTTTTAGGGGCGAAGCTCCTTAGGGTGTGGAGCTGTCCCTCCTCTGTAGTATGTAGTAGTAGTAGTAGTAGTTGTCGTCGTAGTAGTAGTCGTCGTCGTAGTAGGTAGCCACGTCTACTTTTATGAGAAAAAAAATTCCGAAAGTTGTGTCCGTAGCGCGGAATCGAACCAGGGACCCCTCGCTTCCGAACGCGCGGCGCTAACCACTACGCCACGAAGCGCACATGCACACACGCACCACGATGACAATAAATACCCAACATTAACGAAAGACTGCGCATTTCTAACGCGTTTGTGCTAGCGCGTTACGGTCCGTGTAAGAAGCTGGTGTAAGACGCTGTAGCCTCTCCGCCTTACCCCCGTATTCATAAACGCTCCTCGACTTGAACTTGACTTGCCACCGCCTTGGGCGTTGAAGGCGGTGGCAAGTTCAAGTCGAGGAGCGTTTATGAATACGGGGGGTTATACTCTCTCAGCAGTCATGTGATGGCTTCGGCAAACGCGGTGCACGTTCCGGCATGTGTAAACGGCTGCGTAAGACGCTGTGGCCTCTCCCCCTTACTAGAGAGTACTGCACGTTTCTAACGCGCTTGTGCAAGCGTCCCCTTAAGCGGGAGATGGTGCAATTATAATGAAGGGTGCTGTTTTAAAATAGGAATGACGTCACATATGACGCGTGTCATTGGTGGAAGTCAATCGTTCGATTTAGTGCGGCGAGACTGGGCGAATTACACGGAAGATTCACGGTTTACCGATGATTCCCTCCGGAGCTTCGCCCACTCATCATTCACCCCGTGGATATGCGGTGTTTTTTTGTTTTTGTTTTTTTTGTGGTGTGAAAACATTTATTTGTTGGGTGGTACGTGCCAAAACGACGATGGTATTATGAGGCACACTGTATTGAGGGGCCACACATTATTTCTGACCATCTGGGGTTCTTCACCGTGCACCCAATGCAGGATACGCAGACGTTTTTAATGCGTAAGCATTCCTTGGCGAGTACCCCAGCAAAATCTTTCACGTGAAACGTTTAATGCCTTGTACCTGCACAAAAATGCGTTATTTTCGAAGAGATATTTAACGTTATAATAGTGTAAATGTAGATGATTGCTAGCTTTATAAGAGATAAGATACAATTATACCAAAACAAAATAAAATTTATCATATAGAAAACAACATAGAAAACCAGGCTGCCTTGAAAGCTTCCTTTCTCGCATTACGCGGCTGAGTGCAGAGAAGCCTACTGCGGTGCTGTTAAGTATAAAAATAAGATTAACTAATTGGTACATGTGATAATAGTATAACAGCAAAAATAAATGATTGGCGGCGCTAAAAAAAACGACTGGTGACGTCGGCGTGGCCGCATCAAGGTGGTAACAAAACACAAAAACAATAAAATACCATAGAAAGGGGGGGAAAAGCAGCCTTGGTGAAACCGGTTGTAACGGCGTTCCTCTGAGTGAATATGATCGCTTTGAAGGGGCCATGTAGCTTCCTGGTAACTCTTGTCCACACCGTTCAGTACACAGGTTTCATTTTATTGCGATAGCAATTATATCGACACCCCAGGTGGATTTCTGCCGTCGGCGTCGCCATCGCCGTGAGGGTCCGTATAAAGTCCTATGGCAATAAAATCGTCGCCGCGAGCCGAATGCTGTATGTGTGAGTGAAAGCGTGCGAGGGCGAGCCGGCGATTGTGGCTCAATCTCGCGCACCACAAGTGGGAAGCGGGAAGGAAGCGCGCCGTCTTCCAGTATCACGCAATGCTCCGGATGGAAAGAAGATACCAAGTGGGGTGGTGAGGGGTGGGGCTGGGAGCATTTTCCGGCACTGGCGGCAACTGTCTTCGTTTTCAGATAAACTCGGAAACACAGGAACGTGACTCTTACAATGGTGAGTGCATTTGTTTTCTGCATGTTGAAAATTTTCTACGATGCTATAGATGGAGTGAATCAGGAAACGGCGCATTGAGTTGTGTGTTTTACAAACAAGATTGTTACAATGAACAAAATTTCAGGATACTGTTACCTTAAAAGTTATGTCCAGCTAGTCAAGCGATTTTTCTCGTCGCTTTAATTGCACGATTTGCGGTGCCTATTGCTGTTGCAGTTCTAACATTTATTATAATTTTGTTGCTCCCTTGATGTTGCAGTTTTTTTTCCATTCACATTGCTGAGCACTGCATCGATTTGGGACAGCCTAGAGTACGGAGTGTCTTTGCAATTGCAATGTCATGTAGCGTTTGCCTGCTATAATCTTGAATCAAAAACGGTGGCTGACTAATGGAGTAGCACACGAGGAATAAGGATTGTAAACAGGGATAAGGTGCCTCAGAAAGGCTGGCCAACGTTTCGATAGGTGGATCTATCTTCGTCAAAGACGGCCTCGTCATCCTTGGCTGGTTAGTTTAGAGGGTTAGTGGAGTGACGTCAGGTCGATGTCGGCTGTGGCTGGCCGTAAAGTAGAGTGTACTAGAATATAGTCGAGTGGGACGAGCGGCTGGGGCGGCGCATGCTTTGCAGTGAGGCGCCCGCCGTGGAAAAATACTGTGGCGGCACTGCGATCGAACTGGATTGGGCCGCATCAAGGTCGCGCCGTTGGAAACTGCTGGCGGTACAGCTCGGCCGGGTCATTCGTGCTACTTCGCGCGCTGGTATTTGCGTTCATATCGCTCAAATGGTGTTCATAATTGCATATGACATGTATTTATGCCTTAAGAATAAATTCTTTCTTTGTCTTTTTTTATTTCATTTTATTTTTTAATGCCGCTCAGTAATTGCGCGTGCATTGCGGCCGCAGTGTCGGCTTTCATTCTACTATGTTATTCTACGGTTCCCTTTGGAGAACAAATATTTTTCGCGTTCTTCAAGCAGCATGTATCTCTCGTACGTATTGTTGCGCATATAGTTTTCCATCAGTAGGTCTTGAGAAAAGCAGACGAAGTAACATATGTAACGTTCTTGTTTGCCGCTTAATTCAAACAAGTAAAGCATATCTGCCCCATCCGGCGCCTGTACTCAGATTTACGGGAAGCATTGTTATAGATAAAAAGAAAGAGTAAACTGCAGCGCAACATTTCATTCAAGTTTCCACCTTCCTCGCGTAACAGAATGCGGAGTAATTGGTAAGGGGTCATTTATTGCAGTCGGACCGCGATCGAGCGCCGAAAATGGTTTTAGTTAGTCATTCTATATGCTAATATTTGGCCGTAAGCCGTACGTCAATTTTTTTTCCAGTCGATACTTCAAAAAAGAAAAAAGAAGAAGAGAAAGAAAGCCTGCGCGGTAGCCTAATTAGTGGCTATAAAGTGGATATGGCGTTGCGCTGCTAAACTGGAGCTGGCGGGTTCAAACCAGGTCGCGTAATTCGATGGAAACGAAATGGAAAAAGACTCGCGCATTTCTATTTTAGGTGCACGTTAAAGAACCCAGGTGGTGAAAACTAAACCGGGTACCTTATAATGACATCGTAGTTTTGCCACGTAAAACCAAAGAATTTCTTTAAATAAAAAATTGAGGAAAAAGTAAGTGGCTGCGTTCTTCGGCTTTTTTCTAGGGGTAAAATAAATAATTCTCCAGGCTGATTTCAGAGAAAAACGCTTCTCGCGCTTATCCTATATTTCATACATAAATGTAATGCCGTTCCCAAATGTATGACGTACCGCTCAAGTCAGCGGCTTGTACAATATAAACGGCTGCTTTCAGTTATTCGGTGCACTATCATAACGATCATAATGAAACAATTAAAGGAACGGCATGCCTCACATACACGTAGAGATGTGCAGATCTGTTCCGTTCGTTGAACAAGATAATTAAGTGTGGTACCACATGAGGCACCCAGTTTTAATGGGTTGCAAACATGATGAGCCTGTAAAAAAAGTTTTCCTTGTCTGAATCAAGTGAGCAGATTTACAGGCTGCCCCAAAACGGGGCGTTTATATTGAATGACAGCTAGGAACTTGTTAAGCAGGACTTATTAACACGCATGCGTTAATTCTCTCAGA